>NW_005871831.1:183325-190323 GCF_000147115.1 Myotis lucifugus | reverse complement strand
TTGCATTTGGCTGTTGGTAACAGACATTTGATATGGTGGCTTGGGAAAAAAAAAGATTTTCATATACATATTGCCTTCAAAACTAAGTCTACAGATAGGCCCTATCAAATGACACAGCGCCTTCTCTGTTTCCCCTTTTGGTGTGTGGTTTTTCATCTTCAAAGGTAGCCTCGCAGACCAACATGGCTGCTTGGGCTCCGGCAGTCATGTCAGCATTCCAAGCAAGAAAGAGGAAGGGCCCAAGGTCACCTCCTCCTAGCTGAGTAAGCTCCCTTTAAACAGTTGAAAAGAGTTTACTCAGAAGTGCCACCCAACAACTTTGGCTTAGAGCTGAACTTAGAGCTGACACCATGCTTCTCAGCTCCAACTACATGTTTGAAACATCTTTTTAAAAGTACTTACGTTTGCCCAGCTGGTGTGGCTCAGTGGTTGAGTGTCAACCTATGAACCAGGAGGTCACGGTTGGATTCCTGATCAGGGCACATGCCTGGGTTTCGGGCTCATACCCAATAGGGAGTGTGCAGGAGGCAGCCAATCAATGATTCTCTCTCATCATTGTTGTTTCTATCTCTCTCTCTCCCTCTCCCTCTCCCTTCCTCTCTGAAATCAATACAAAATATATAAAAAGTACCTACACTTAGGCCTCACAACAAATGAATTAAGCCAGAATCTCTGTGGTTGGGGTCAGGACTGAATCTTTTTTAATGATCCCAGGTGATTGAATTGCGTAGCTGAGGTTGAGAACCCCTGAGCTGGGTGCCCACATAATGGATCATCTAAATGGGGACTCTTGAGAGTGAAAGAGGGACAATGGGCTTCAGCTGGGCTGGTCTTGGGCCAACTCAGAGGGACAGGGACCCAAACTGTAGTTACCTCTCCCCTGATCTGTAAGGCAGCGAGACACTTAGTTTTCTTCTGCTCTGGAGTGAGAAGAAAGAAGGGGAGAAAGGGAGAAAAGATACTGGTTAGGCATTCAGGGTTTCCTTCCATTCCTACCCAAGCTTTGGGCAGGATTAAATGAGATGTATGGGCATGAAAGCACTTGGTAAGCAGCAATGTATCAAAGATGTGTTTGTAAATAAGACTATCACAGTGAGTACAATAAGCACGCGTGAGGGCCAGAAGGAACACGGTTTAGATTCACTTAGCACATGTTGGGTTACTTTAGTGCCTTGGGGTCATTTTCGTACCCAAGGCTCATGGGGAGATGGGGGCTTATGGTGGTTTTGATGGTGGAGTGTGAACTTTGGAGGCTGGTAAAAGCACCCTGGGCTCGAATCCAGCTCCCTCCCAGCCTTGACTGTTGACTGCTCAAGGTCACTTTCAAAGTCTCCATGAGGGTATTCAGTTCAAAGGGTTGTTACAACGGTTAAAGAAGGTAACATACAGGAAGGATTTAAATTGGGGCCTAGCTTGTCGTAAATGTTCAATAATTGGCCAGTATTATTCATAAGATTACTTTGGGGGATGTAACCCGCCACCCCTCAAAAAGGTCACCTTTCCTGTCTATGGTCTACAGCGTCAGAGTGTTTCCAAGCTGACACTGTCCGTGGAAATACTCTGACTCTAGACCACTGGAGAGCGCCTGAGCTCTCTCCCTCTCCTGGGCTGGAACTGAGCAGCCAGCCAGAAGGAATTACAGATTCACCAGGTCTTCCCATTCCCCCAGACCCCCTGTCCTCACTGACCCCCCCAGCAAGAGTCTGGGTTGAAATACCAGTGGGGATCCCAGCGGCTGAAGAAGCTAATAGCCAGAATTGCCTCCATTACTTCAGCATTGGATCCACATGTTGGGAGATTTGCGCATTTGAAATAACCTTTGCCTGTGGCGGTTTTGTCTCCAGCGAGTCTTCCTTCTGGCCACCGTGTTCACGTGTGATCTCCCTTTCCCTCCACTCAGTTGCTAACTTGTAAACTCTCTTCCCTGGGGCTTGCTCCTCTAATCTCGCCTTCTCTGTCCTGACTTCTTTTTTAATTAGATGCATGGGGTGACATTGGTCAACATGATCATGTAGGTTTCAGGTGTGGGTTTCTATGTATATTGCACCATGTGTTCACCACCCAAAGTCAAATCTTCCCCTGTCACCATATATGAGGACCCCCTTCTCCCCCCACCCCCTTCCCACTGGAAACCACCACACTGCTGTTTGTGTTCATGAGTTTCAGTTTTATATCCCACATATGAATGAAATCATATGGTTCTTAGCTTCTGACTAATTTATTTCACTGAGCATAATGTTCTTAAGGTCCTTCCATGTTGTTGCAAACGGCACTATTTCATCCTTTCTTATGGCTGAGTAGTACTCCATATGTACCACATCTTCTTTATCCAGTCCTTTATCACAGGGCACTTTGGTTGTTTCCATGTCTTGGCCACCGTGAAGAATGCTACTATGAACATAGGGGTGCATATATCTTTGTGAATACATGATTTTGAGGTTTTCGGGCATATACCTAGGAGAGGAATTGCTGGCTCTAGTATCAATTTTTTGAGGAATCAGCAGACGGCTTTCCATAGTGGTTGTACTAGTCTACATTCCCACCAGCAGTGCATGAGGGTTCCCTTTTTTCCACAACCTCTCCAACCCTTGGTACTACTTGTCTTGTTAATAATGGCCACTCTAATAGGTGTGAGGTGGTATCTCTTTGTAGTTTTGATTTGCATTTCCATAATGGCCAGTGAGGTTGAACATCTTTCCATATATTGTATGTCTTCTTGGGAGAAGTGAATTTTCAGGTCCTCTATTTGATTAGGTTGTTTGTCTGCTTGGTGTTGAGTTTTATGAGTTCTTTATATATTTTGGAAATTAAGCCTTTGTCAGAGCTACTGTTTCCAAATATCATCTCCCATCTGGTTGGCTGCCTCTTCGTTTTGTTGTCCGTTTCTTTTGCTGTGCAGAAGCTTTTTAGTTTGTTATAATCCCGTTCATTTATTTTTGCCTTTACTTCCCTTGCCTTTGGGGTCAAGTTCATAAAATGTTCTTTACGACCAAGGTCCATAAGTTTGGTACTTATATTTTCTTCTATGCAATTTATTGTTTTGGGTCTTATATTTAGGTCTTTGATCCATTTTAAATTAATTTTTGTACACAGGAACAAACTGTAATCCAGTTTCATTCGTTTGCTTAAATGTATATATTTTTAAACTTCCCCAAAACTTGAGTAATTTTACATACCTAGTAAATAAATGTATATGGTGAATCTTAAGTTCTCTTAAATGTTCAAATACTATTTACAGCAAGATTTTTTTTAATTAAATCTTTATTGTTCTGATTACATTTGTTCCTCTTTTTTCCCATAACTCCCCTTCTCCCAGTTCCCGCCCCACCCTCCGCCGTCACTCCCCACCCACTGTCCTCATCCATAGGTGCACGATTTTTGTCCATTCTCTTCCCGCATCTCCCATTCCCCTCCCCCCCCCCAAGAATAGTCAGTCCATTCCCCTTCTATGTCCCTGATTCATTGTAATCACCAGTTCATTCTGTACATCAGATTATTTATTCACTTGATTCTTAGATTCACTTGTTGATAGATGCATGTTTGTTGTTCACAATTTGTATCTTTACCTTTTTCTTCTTCCTCTTCTTAAAGGAAACCTTTCAGCATTTCGTATAATACTGGTTTAGTGGTGATGAAGTCCTTTAGCTTTTCCTTATCTGTGAAGCTCTTTATCTGACCTTCAATTCTGAATGATAGCTTTGCTGGATAAAGTAATCTTGGTTGTAGGTTCTTGGTATTCATCACTTTGAATATTTCTTGCCATTCCCTTCTGGCCTGCAAAGTTTCTGTTGAGAAATCAGTTGACAGTCGTATGGGTATTCCCTTGTAGGTAATTGAGCCTCTTTCTCTTGCTGCTTTTAAGATTCTCTCTTTGTCTTTTGCTCTTGGCATTTTAATTATGATGTGTCTTGGTGTGGTCCTCTTTGGATTCCTTTTGTTTGGGGTTCTCTTCGCTTCTTGGACCTGTAAGTCCATTTCTTTCACCAGGTGGGGGAAGTTTTCTGCCATTATTTCTTCAAATAGGTTTTCAATATCTTGCTGTCTCTCATCTTCTGGCACCCCTATTATTCTGATATTAGTGCGCTTGAAGCTGTCCCAGAGGCTCCTTACACTATCTTCACACTTTCGGATTCTTTTTTCATTTTGCTTTTCCAGTTGGGTGTTTTTTGTCGAATCTTTGGTTTGATTCTTGTGCTCCTCTGGTCTGCTATTGGGTATAATGTTCTTTATTTCAGTCCGTGTATGCTTACTTTCTAATTTCCTTATCGTAGCATCGAGGGTCTCATTAGTTTTCGTGAGGCTCTGCTCAAGTTTATAGCAAGCCCTCAAAATTGCGATTCTTAGCTCCATATCCTCCATTTCTGTCATGTTTTTTTGTCTCCGCATCTTTTATGCTTTCTTGGTGCACCCCCTTGTGGTCTTTGTGTGCAGTCTTGTTCTAGCCAAGCCTTAATTGTTGTAGTTAACACTAGAGGGATTTGACCACCAGGCCGACTGGCTGTAGGAATCAGCTGTGTGGAAAACGTCTGTCTTCTGGGGAGGCGCTAATCCAGCCTTTGCCTGAGGCGATCGGCAAATGGCTGTGCGCGGGGTTTAGGCGGGGCGGGGTCAACAGGGCGGGCGGAGGAAGCAGTTATGGCCGCTCTCAGTCCTGTTCCCAGAGGCTCTGCTTCTCAGAACCCCGGCAGCCGCTGCAAACCTCGGAGAGAAAGCTGCCCTCAGGTTCCAACTGATGCCGGATAATCCCGCTTCTCCCGTTTGAGTCTGGGTTCCTAGAGACTCGCCCGGATCTGGAGCCCAGAGTCTGAGACTCACTCCCAACCGAAAACGACAACCGCGCCCTCAGCCACCAGCCCGCTTTCGCGCACACCTTGGTACCTTTGTATTTTCCACACTGCGCCTCCTCTGAGCCTCGGTTTGCTGTTCTCTTTCCTTCTAGTTGTAGAGTCTCTCTTCAGCCAGCCTTCCTGTGGTTCTGGGTGATGTCCGTTCCGTCTTTTAGTTGTATTTTTGAAATGGTTGTTCGCGGCAGCGGTCTCCGGTGTTTACCTACGCCGCCATCTTGGTCTCTCCTATTTACAGCAAGATTTTAATGTAAAATGACAGGTCTAAATCAATAACTCAAATATATATATTTTAAAATGAAACTACAAGATTGTCATTTATTCCAATAGGTCAACTTCTTTTAAACATTACAAATATATAAAATCCCTAATGTGAATAGATTATTCAATCTAAAAATATTGATATTAAAAGTTTGAATTTCTTAAGGATGATGAGAGTAATTGTGTCTGTTCCAGCTCTTTGCTGTATTGTGGCATTTTTGTATCTTCTGTAACATATATGTCCCAAATATAATGGCTCGACCACAATAGAAAGTGTTTTTATGCTCATGTAACAACACAAGGCAAATGTTCCTGGTTAGTGGGTAGCTTTCCTTCGTGTGCTGATTCAGGGATCTATGTATCTTCTTCTTGAGGCTTCACTATTCCCTTGGGCCTCCTCACCATCGGCCTCCAACAGGCAGAGCAATGGGACCGTGAGGAAAGTTTTATGGGCCAGGCCTAGAACTGGCACCAATCAATTATGCTTACACTCCATTGAGAAGGACTTAGTCACAAGTAAACACTTATTTCTCTGAAATCTGACTCCTATACCTGCATCATGACGTTGTCCAACCTCCCCAAAGACCTGTGAAGCCTCATCTCTCACCCCCAATTTCCTTGCTTCACCTGTATGCAGACTAGGTCATGATGCTTGACTTCTAGACTGTGAAACAAGCAAGGCACTCAGCCACCTGGGCCCTATCCAAAAGACGGTGAGAGCACTCACAGAGTATTGAAAGAATGAAGGATCCTCAGATAGGGAAGAAGTGTTATAACACCGGGAGACTAACTTCCCTTTATCTCAGAATTCAGTGAGGGCAGGGCTGTTTGGAATAGAGGACAAGTGTGTGCCTCAGAAGGACCTCCAGGACCACAAGTGCTAGCAGAGCAATAGAGCAGATGAAGCACTGCAGCCCTGGAGGCACAGCAAAGGGGGCCTCATGTTCAAAAATATTGGAACAACCCTCAGCATGCTGGGAAAGGGAGAAGATTTTACAGCCCCTGACTGAATAGTTTTGGAAGCCTTACAAAGACTTTTCGAGGGTGGAGGGAATCAGCTGGGGTCTGTGGAAGAGAGTTCAGGCTCAATGTGACTCAAAACAGCTTAGAAGAGAGGGTAAAAAACCTAAATTGGCCCGCAACAACTATTTCCAGTTCATTGCAGACAATAAATTTTGACACCTAAATTTCTCTGAAAAATATCTTTTATAGGTATCACCCCAAATGATGCTTCATCTTCCACAACTCTGGTTAGCAGTTCCTCTCCTGCTACAACTTCAACAAAAGGTAGCACATCTTCAACAATGTCTAGTGGCACCAACAGTCCTGTAACATCTACTGCAGTTGCAACTGCATCCTCCACAATGCCTTCTGGTGGCACCAAACCTCTGACAACCTCTAAGGAGGAGATTGCATCTTCAACATCTTCTCCAGAAACTGCCCTCACTGTGACAATGTCTACAGAATCTGGTGCATCTTCAACATCTTCTCCAGACAGTGCCACCACTGTGACAGTGTCTACAGAGGCCCCTGCATCTTCAACACCTTCTCAAGACAGTGCCACCACTGTGACAATGTCTACAGAGTCTGGTGCATCTTCAACATCTTCTCCAGACAGTGCCACCCCTGTGACAGTGTCTACAGAGGCCCCTGCATCTTCAACACCTTCTCCAGACAGTGCCACAACTGTGACCGTGTCTACAGAGGCTGGTGCATCTTCAAAACCTTCTCCAGACAGTGCCACCACTGTGACAGTATCTACAGAGTCTGGGGCATCTTCAACACCTTCTCCAGACAGTGCCACAACTGTGACCATGTCTACAGAGTCTGGTGCACCTTCAACATCTTCAGCCAGACAGTGCCACCACAGTGATAGTGTCTACAGAGGCCCCT
>NW_005871831.1:181670-183225 GCF_000147115.1 Myotis lucifugus | reverse complement strand
GCCCCCACTGTGACAGTGTCTACAGATCTCCTGCATCTTCAACATCTTCTACAGACAGTGCCCCCACTATGACAGTGTCTACAGAGGCTGCTGCATCTTCAACATCTTCTACAGACAGTGCCCCCACTGTGACAGTGTCTACAGAGGCTGCTGCATCTTCAACATCTTCTACAGACAGTGCCACCACTGTGACAGTGTCTACAGAGTGCTGGTGCATCTTCAAGATCTTCTACAGACAGTGCCACCACTGTGACAGTGTCTACAGAGTCTGGTGCATCTTCAACACCTTCTCCAGACAGTGCCACCACTGTGACAGTGTCTACAGAGTCTGGTGCATCTTCAACTTCTTCTCCAGACAGTGTCCCCACTGTGACAGTGTCTACAGAGTC
This sequence comes from Myotis lucifugus, assembly GCF_000147115.1. NCBI lineage: Eukaryota > Metazoa > Chordata > Mammalia > Chiroptera > Vespertilionidae > Myotis > Myotis lucifugus. The sequence continues at coordinate 182,836 of NW_005871831.1, read as the reverse complement.
TGGTGCATCTTCAACATCTTCTACAGACAGTGCCCCCACTGTGACAGTGTCTACAGAGGCCCCTGCATCTTCAACATCTTCTACGGACAGTGCCACCCCTGTGACAGTGTCTACAGAGGCCCCTGCATCTTCAACACCTTCTCCAGACAGTGCCACCACTGTGACAGTGTCTACAGAGTCTGGGGCATCTTCAACACCATCTCCAGACAGTGCGACAACTGTGACCGTGTCTACAGAGTCTGGTGCACCTTCAACATCTTCTCCAGACAGTGCCACCACAGTGATAGTGTCTACAGAGTCTGGTGCATCTTCAACACCTTCTTCAGACAGTGCCACCACTGTGACCCTGTCTACAGAGTCTGGTGCACCTTCAACACCTTCTCCAGACAGTGCCACCACAGTGACAGTGTCTACAGAGTCTGGTGCATCTTCAACACCTTCTCCAGACAGTGCCACCACAGTGACAGTGTCTACAGAGTCTGGTGCATCTTCAACACCTTCTCCACACAGTGCCACCACTGTGACAGTGTCTACAGAGGGCCCTGCATCTTCAACATCTTCTACGGACAGTGCCCCCACTATGACAGTGTCTACAGAGGCCCCTGAATCTTCAACATCTTCTACGGACAGTGCCCCCACTGTGACAGTGTCTACAGATGCCCCTGCATCTTCAACATCTTCTACAGACAGTGCCCCCACTGTGACAGTGTCTACAGAGGCTGGTACATCTTCAAGTTCTTCTACAGACAGTGCCACCACTGTGACAGCGTCTACAGAGGCGGGTGCATCTTCAACACCTTCACCAGACAGTGCCACCACTGTGACCGTGTCTACAGAGACTGGTGCACCTTCAACTCCTTCTCCAGACAGTGTCCCCACTGTGACAGTGTCTACAGAGTCTGGTACATCTTCAACATCTTCTACAGACAGTGCCCCCACTGTGACAGTGTCTACAGAGGCCCCTGCATCTTCAACATCTTCTACGGACAGTGCCACCCCTGTGACAGTGTCTACCGAGGCCCCTGCATCTTCAACACCTTCTCCAGACAGTGCCACCACTGTGACAGTGTCTACAGAGTCTGGGGCATCTTCAACACCATCTCCAGACAGTGCGACAACTGTGACCGTGTCTACAGAGTCTGGTGCACCTTCAACATCTTCTACAG
>NW_005871831.1:163002-179836 GCF_000147115.1 Myotis lucifugus | reverse complement strand
GTGACAGTGTCTACAGAGGCCCCTGCATCTTCAACAACTTCTACAGACAGTGCTCCCACTGTGACAGTGTCTACAGAGTCTGGTACATCTTCAACAACTTCTACAGACAGTGCCCCTACTGTGACAGTGTCTACAGAGGCCACTGCATCTTCAACATCTTTTACAGACACTGCCCCCACTGTGACAGTGTCTACAGAGGCCACTCCATCTTCAACATCTTCTACAGACAGTGCCCCGACTGTGACAGTGTCTACAGAGGCCACTCCATCTTCAACATCTTCTACAGACAGTGTCTCCACTGTGACAGTGTCTACAGAGGCCACTGCATCTTCAACATCTTCTACAGACAGTGCCCCCACTGTGACAGTGTCTACAGAGGCCCCTGCATCTTCAACAACTTCTACAGACAGTGCCCCCACTGTGACAGTGTCTACAGAGGCCACTGCATCTTCAACATCTTCTACAAACAGTGCCCCCACTGTGATAGTGTCTACAGAGGCTGGTGCATCTTCAACATCTTCTACAGACAGTGCCCCCACTGTGACAGTGCCTACAGAGGCCACTGCATCTTCAACATCTTCTACAGACAGTGCCCCCACCTTGACAGTGTCTACAGAGGGCACTGCATCTTCAACATCTTCTACAGACAGTGTCCCCACTGTGACAGTGTCTACAGAGGCCCCTGCATCTTCAGTAACTTCTACAGACAGTGCCCCCACTGTGACAGTGTCTACAGAGGCCACTGCATCTTCAACAACTTCTACAGACAGTGTCTCCACTGTGACAGTGTCTACAGAGGTCACTGCATCTTCAACAACTTCTACAGACAGTGCCCCCACTGTGACAGTGTCTACAGAGGCTGGTGCATCTTCAACATCTTCTACAGACAGTGCCCCCACTGTGACAGTGTCTACAGAGGCTACTGCATCTTCAACTACTTCTACAGACAGTGCCCCCACTCTGACAGTGTCTACAGAGGCTGGTGCGTCTTTGACAACTTCCAGCGACAGTGCCACCCTGTTGACAACTCCTTCATCTACTACAACTCATACTGACACCAACACCCAGATTACAACCACAACAGGACCTGGTGTACCTTCAGCAACTCCTACTTACAGCGTCACTCCTGGGACAACACCTACAGAGGCTAGTTCATCTTCCACAACTCTGGCTGGCAGCACATTTTCAACAGTTGTTTCTGGCACCACCTCACCTGTGTCTACTTCTACCCACTCTAACCCTGCAACAACCTCTGCCTCCTCCACTTCTGTAACCTCTAAGGTTGTCACCACCACGACTCTCTCAACCTCAACAGCCGGAACAAAACCTAGCACTCAGACTGCTACCTCCACCACAGTCCCCACTGTCTCTAGTGCTATACCAGGTAAGTAATTTCTGAATTCACTTTTTTAAAACTTAAATTTCTTTTCAACCGACCCCCTTTGTGGTTTTCTTCTTAAACTTTTCTCATTCACTTCTTATGCTCTTACTTGTTTTCCGCTAAATAAAAACCTCTGCATCCTATCACTCTACCATTTATTTCTCTGTATGTCTTGATGCTTCTTTCACTAGGCCACTCTTCTGTACAACACAGTTTATCTCTCTTTGCCTGGACACCTTCAATCCCCAGTAAGGTGTGCACACATCCTGTTTCTTCCGTTTTACACTCTGCAAGTGCCTGTCCCATTGCATTTTATATGCTATAATTCCCTTAACTTTGTATCTTTCATTTGCACCTTTACTTATTTTAGAGAGGTTTTCTCATTGCTTTTGCACATGCTTAAGTGCAAAGTTTTGTTTTGTTTTTGCAGGAGGATGTTGTCAATAATATTATTATTTTGTTTTATCTTATCCTCTGAGCATCCACCATAGACGCAAAAGAAGGTTCACTTTTATCAGCTCTGAACTCTACCTCTATGTCATTGAATGTTCATCCTTATACCTTCTTCTCTTCTCTCTGACTCTCAAGATTTCATTCAGCTCTCTTCACTCTGGTTAGAATGAGACATGCCCCACTCCATACCTACTGTTATAATACAATATACCATTATACCTGTCAGTATTATTATCAGATTGGGGAAGAATATTTGGCATGCATTAAAGAGAGTACAGCAGGCCCTCAAATAACATCGTCTCATTCAATGTTGTTTTATTATAATGAGATGCCATAGTAACTTAACTCTTGTTTATATCAATCAGCTTATGGTAAAATTGGTTTCATTATATATCATTTCACTTCACAGAACCTATTGAGGATGTTAAGTGAGGACTTACTGTATACCAGTTAAAATACTTGAAAGCTTTACTGGTTTAAATTAACTATAGATATGCTCACAGACATATGACCTGTGTATGTCCAGGGCACTGCCCAGTCTGTCTTGAATTGATAAAAATGAAAGGTGGTTTTTCAGCTTTTGGCTACTGCATTTTCTCAGGGCTTTGTGCATTCTTCCTCTGTTGTGTTCTGCTTTGCCTGACCTTTCTATTATGTGGCTTTGTTCTCTGGTTTCTCTCCAATGTGTCTTTGTCTTAGTGAATTCACTCTGGTTCTCAGGGGATGAGCTGAGCATCTTCAGAAAGGATATCTGGACCTTCTGTTCCCAGGAAGCCCCACAGGTGTTTCATAGCGAATGCCAGGTGGATGCATGACTGCTGAGCCCAAAGCTAATTTTGGTCATCTCCCTGATGGCAGATGGTCCCCTTCTGTCTTCCTCCTGTCCCCTGGAGGTTGGCTTTCTCTTTAGACTGTTGGGCATTAGGTGAACACACCCCAGCAGCTGCTTTTGCTGTTATGCAGAAGCCTAAGCTTAAGCCCTTGGATCAGGTCTGAGCATTCTTCAGTAACACATGGGGAAGAGAGAGAGAGGGAGAGAGAGAGAGAGAGAGAGAGAGAGAGAGAGAGAGAGAGAGAGAGAGAGATGTCTTCCATTCTTCCAGAATGTCTTGTACCAAAGGCTGTAAACAGAAACTGTGTGAGGTGACTGTCATGGGTGTGGCCCCTGCTCTCTGACTCTGGTAAACCAGGAGGCAGAGGTAGGGAAGGCCTTTGTAAAGTATATGCACACCTCCTGTGTCTCCCCAGAGGAACCATACCTCAAATACTGGTCTTCATAGGCACAGATCTTTTCAAGAAAAGCCAAAGAGAACAGAGCTTTAGATATTCCAGGTTGGTTGGTATAGATATTTGAGCATTGTCTATAACCACTTCCTATGTGTTTAAACTAAGTGTACACTCCTCCCTCAAACTCCATGTTCAAGCAAATAAAAATGAGTCATAAACACTCACAATGGCAAAAAATTCCAGGACAAGCTCTTCTGAAGCAGGCATCGAAGGGACAATGCCATGCTTATTCCCAAGCTTGGTGGATTCCAGATTGGTCAAGTCCCCCTAGGTTCTCCCAGTCTCTGTGTCCCTTTTTCTCATCCTCAGTCTCGACTGTGTTGCCCCCATTTCTTGCAACACCAGGTTTTCCATTCCTTGATTTTTAGGACTAAAGTAAAGTATGCTGGAAATAGGACTCCACAGCCAGGTCAACTCTGCTTCCAGGCGGAACCTTAGCCTCTCTCCACCTCACTTCTCTCATCTGTAAAGTGGAGATAATACTGTCCTGTCCATCCGGGGATTCATGAGAATATCAGATTAGAACATGTCTGTGAAAATATGTTGAAAGCTATAAAGTACTATGCAAATATGTGTGGTTACGGTGGGCCTTGTTCCTTTCAGTCCCATGCTACAACGGAGGGACATGGAACGGAAAGGTCTGTGAATGCCGCCCTGGCTTTGGAGGAAATCAGTGCCAGGACAAGATCCTGATCTGCCAGAATGAAGGCCAATGGGATGGGGCCAAGTGTGTGTGCACCAGCCTCTATCAGGGGCCGAGGTGTGAAGATGTGGTCACAAGCATTGATATAAGTGATATAAGTGAGTAAAACTTCGGGGCCCTTTCTTCCCAAACCCTGGGCCCCACCTTTATGCTGGGCACCCATTACTGTTCCTCCTTGGCTAGGAATATAGCCTCTTTCTGGGGCAACCATTTTATCGAGTGGTAAGAAAGTAAAAATATTTAATAAATAAATAGATAAAGAAGGTATCATTTGGAACAAAATAAAAATTTGGTACAGAATTTTACCAAAGGATATACTTAAAATAAGTGAGTATATGATGGGACAGAATACAAGAAGTGTATAGAATTCTCTAATTCTATATAATAAAAGGCTAATATGAAAATTGTCCCCTTGGGAGTTCGACCCACCAAGAGTTTGACTGCTCACTATGACATGTGCTGACCATCAGGGGGCAGCATGGAACGAAGGAAGGCCCTGGCCAGCAGTGGGCAGCCAGGGGAAGGAAGGCCCCAATTGGCCCTGATCGCCAGCCAGGCCTAAGGACCCTACCAGTGTACAGATTTCATGCACCGGGCCTCTAGTCCTATATAATAAAGAGCTAATATGCTAATTAGACTGAACAGCAGAATGACCATCCAGACAACCTTCCGGACGAAGCCAGGGCTGTGCAGGTCTGCAAGGGCCGAGCCCCTTGCACAAATTTCGTGCATCGGGCCTCTAATAGAATATAAGACCCAACATCCCCTGGACTCCATTCAAAAGCCATGAGGATTACAGTGAACCCCCTCTCTCCAGGGATACTCTGGTGATAACTGAGTGGGGATTGAGGGTGGGGACCCAAGCTATTCTTCCACCCTAGAGGTATGAGTCTCGTTGGTAGGGAATTCAGTGGGTGCTGCCCTCAGTAAGTGATGCTGTTGTCTGACCCCCTCAGAGCCTCCGGAGGATGTCTCTGCCCAGGTGGAACTGACTGTGACAGTGACCAATAAGAAATTCACCGAAGAGCTAAACAACAGGTCTTCTACAGCGTTCCTGGATTTCGAGAAGACATTCACCAAAGAGGTGGGCCTGGGAGAGCAAGTCCCCATTGCTACTCAGATCTCCCCAGGGAGGTATCTCTAAGTGTTAAGAAAGTAGATGAAGGCCATGCTACAGGTGTGTGAGTTTCTCAGCTCACCATTTCCTCAGGGCTTGCCAGGGAGGGAGGAGAAAGAGGAAGCAAGATTCCACCAGGAGCCCAGGGGTTGGGCTGGTCTCTGGGAAGAGATCACTTTGTCTGGGCAGTGTGCCTCTGTCAGCTGGGGATGGGGACTGGGAGATGCTGCATGTCCTTCCTCTGCCCTCCTGAGATTCTACAGCAGCGGTTCTCAACCTGTGCGTCGCGACCCCTTTGGCGGTCGGACGACCCTTTCACAGGGGTCGCCTAAGACCATCCTGCATATCAGAGATTTACATTACGATTCATAACAGTAGCAACATTACAGTTATGAAGTAGCAACGAAAATAATTTTATGGTTGGGTCACAACATGAGGAACTGTATTTAAAAGGCCAGAAGGTTGAGAACCACTGTTCTACAGAAAGGCTTAGAAGGCCCCCAGGGAGGGCCTCTGGGATAACACAGTGGCCTCCTTGTCTTTCAGATGGACAAAGTTTATTCCGGAATCCCTGCATATGCAGGAGTTAACATCACAGGATTGAGGTAAGTATCTGGAGTTCCTAGGAAGAAAGTCTATGGACTGGAAGCTATAGTCATAATTATAAAGACAATTGTAACTATGCCCCCAATATTAGTCTGCTAGGGCTGTCGTAACACAATATCCCACACTGGGTGGCTTAAACAACAGATATTTAATTCTTATGGTTCTGGAGGCTGGAAGCCCAAGATCAAGGTGTCAGCAGGTTTGGTTTCTTCTGAGGCCTCTCTCCTTGTATTGCAGACAGTTGCCTTGCTGTATCCTCACAAGATCTTTCCTCTGTTCATGTGGGTCCCTGGTGTCTCTTCGTGTAACCAAATTTCCTCTTTTTTTAAAAAATGTTTTTATTGATTTTAGAGAGAGAGGGGGGAAAGGCAATCAAGAGAAAAACAAACATTGATTGGTTGCTTCCTCCTACATGCCCCACATTGGGGATCAAGTCTGCAACCCGGGCATGTGCCCTGACCCGGAAATCAAACATGCAACCTCTTGGTGCATGGACGATGCTCAACCAACTGAGCCACACTGACAAGGGGAAATTCCCCCTCCTTTAAGGACACTGGTCATATTGAGTTAGGGCCTACCCTATCAACCTTATTTTAACTTAATCATTTCTGTAAAGGCTCTATCCCCAAATATAGACACATTGTGAGGTACTAGGGGATTATGGATTTGGGGAAAACACAATTCAGCCCATAAAACCCTTCAATAATTATAGTTTCACATACATTTTCCAATTGAAAGCTCATAACCACCCTGTGAATGAGGTCAGTTAGGCTGTTCCCATTGTGCAGATGAGAAACTGAGGCTTAGAGAGATGCAGTGAGTTGCTTGAGGGATCATTTGTAGAGTGGTAGTGCCAAGACACCAATACACCAGAACACCTGAGGCTACAACTTGTGTGATGGACACTTCATCAGTTTTGATTGATGAAGCCAAATAACTTAGCTTGTAAAGGGAAACACCCAGGAAAAAAGGCATCCAAGTCCACAGTTGCCCTGAATTCCCTTCCACTCACCTAGGATAGGATTTCACCCTGCACACACAGAATTATTACACTGTTATGGACCCCAATTTTATGAAATCGTTTGGAACACAAGGGAAATAGCCTTTCTCATGGTTTACAGAGTCACCATTGATAATTTTCAAAGGGAACTTATAAACAACAAAAAAATTGTACAAAAAGCACAGAAAAATACTGTGTTTACCATCCTTCATTATTCTTCCTCCCTCAATTCTGTCTAACATGAAACCTTTTCTCTCACACAAGAGAGGCTATCCCAGGTAGGACCAAGTCGGGTTCCCAAGCCCCCTCCCAGGCTGCATGTACAGCAGGTGCCTGGGCCAACCTCAGGGTAGGGCATGTCTGCTCTTCAGCAGCTCAGTTACCCTGGAAGATAATAGCATTTTTTTCCTTCTGCCCCTAAAACTCTCCATGACTGGCATACATTGATCCTGTAGGGCTCTCTCTTTTGCTCCTGGGATGGGGGTGGCAGTGGGGGCTCTGTAGTGCCAATCGTCATCCATGTACTTCACCTGTTCCTCAATCTCTCAGGCCAGAGAGGGAGGATGGGCTCTGTGGACCAGGCACTGAGCCAGTGCCTTTATGGTCCCGCCTAAAGGCATCACAGGTTTTCATGTATCCCACCTCCTTAGACAGAGGAGGGCTATGAGGGCCATGGGAAAGCACACAACAGGAAAGTGATTCTTGCTCAGAGAGTGGGGCACTGGGAGCTATGGAAAAGGAAAGGAAGCAAAAAGAAGCTATGAGCATGTCTGGGATCCTGGCTTCCTCTAAATCTTGAACAGGAAGTAGGAAGAGACTTTTGACTAGGATTTTAACCTAGGTATCAGGGACTCCTTTTAGAATTGACAAATATTTGTGGGAGTAGAAAAAATGGACACATGCACCTTGAAATTTTTGCATACAGTCTTAAGAGGCTCACAGACCTCCTGCAGCCAGCCTGCCACCTAGAAATTAACACATCCCGTAGGAGTCTTTGCTGCAGCCTCCTCCTCTGTGGCTGATGACCCCTTATGGATACCTCGCCAGCAGCTGCCCAGTCTCCTGCTTAAGTACACCTTAAGGATGATCTCTTCCATGGTGCCATCTTCATCCCTGAGCTCTCCCTGAGGCGTCCGCCTTTGTAGACAGTCCTCTTAGGCACAGGTGATATGGGTCCTAGAGTGACACACCTAGCACAGTGCCTGGAATGGAGCCTTCACCCAGTAGACATTGGGTCTTCATTTTCAACCGTCCTCTCCCAGCTCTGCCTTCCCATGGAGGCAGAGAGGGCAAAGCTCGCCTGGGGAAGGGGTTGGAGAGATGAGCACCCATTAACACCCGGGGGGATGACCAAGGATATCTTTCTCTCTCTCCTCAGTCCCGGCAGCGTGGTGGTGCAGCATGACATCATCCTGCAGGCCAAGTTCAGCCCGGACTACAAGGAAGAGTTTGAGAAGTACACCCAAGAGATAGAGAAAAAAATTACGAATGTAACTCAGCAGCAAATAATGAGGAATAATACCTGCACAAGTAAATTCCTAGGCTTCTGGGGAGGGGCATGAGGAGGCCTTCAAAGAATCTTTAAGCTTTGAGATGCCTGGGTTGGGGGAGGGGTGAGAGGCAGATGAGGGAAGCAGGAGAACACTGAGAGAACAGGAATCAGTCCCAAAGCTTGTCACTCGGACTGGCAGAGGCCAAGAGAGGCTCTGAAAGGAGAGATGCAGAAGCAGGTGCGCAGGTGGAAAAGGAGGAGGAGCCTCGCTTATTACCCAATGTAGATGTTTCTCAATGCAATGAGCTTTTTGGGGATGTTGGCCATGGTGGAATGGGAGAAGAAAGACACTTGGAGAATCATGGTTCTGGAGAGCTGGATGTGAGGCTAGTATTCCCTCTTTGCAGAACTGATTTCCACCTCCCCCATCACAGCCCCATGCCCTCCCACACACACACCTGAGCCGCCGCTAAACAAGCTCATCAGGGACTTTGTGTCTCCTTCACAGCCGAACTGTGCTTCAATACAACTGCCACAGAGGTGAAGAACGTTTCGATAACCCAATACAACCCTGAAGGTAGGTGACCCAGGGGCTTTGGGGAGGGCGGGAGAGGCAGGCAGCACTCCCAGACTCTTGATCATGTGCCTCCATGCCTCCTCAGAGTCCTGCCGGGAAAGGGCTGGGAAAGACTTTGCTAAATACTTCTTTGTGGAGTACAAGGACCTGAAACCAAACTGCATCAACCGCTGCATGCCTGGTTTCAACGCCTCCATGGACTGCCACTCTGGGACATGCAAGCTGGAGCGCAGTGGCCCGAAGTGCTAGTGAGTGTCCCACTGCCTCGCCTCAGGCCTGCTCCTCTTCCCCCATCCCCCACCCCCCACCTCACTCCTCAGTTTGACCTGGAGGCCAAGGTCATGGAGTGAGTCCTGGACTTTCCTAAATGCAGCCAACCACAAAGGACTTTCATGGACAGAGCCTCAAGGCCAGGTCTAGAATCGGCTGGGAGCGGTTCCGTTCCCTGGGAATGTGTCTAGTGAGGCTGAGGACAGTGTCAAGCTCTGAGGAAGCAGAAGGAAGGCCCCAACCTGGGGAAGCTCCCAGTCAGATGGCAGGACAGGGCCTTGCTTCCAGGGAGAGTTCAACATCCCCTGCTGGTGAAATGGAGATAGAAGTCACACCTACATGGGAAGGGTGGAAAGCCTGTAAAAGCCAAGGGAGGAGGAACGAAAAGAAAGATGTTGCCTAATGAAACTAAACCAAAGAGAGAGCAGCTGGAGGGAGCACCAGGCATGGGGGAAGGAGTCACACATATGCAAAGGCCTGAGTAGTTTTTCTGGGCAGGCTTCCTGGCAGAGGAGTTTACAGGTTATCGCAGGGAGGAAAGGAACAGAGCTTAGAAAGGGCATCTTCAGGGAAGAGGAGTTGCTTCAGAGGTGTTCTGGGTCTGGCCTGGGGGATTGTTCTTCCCCATAGAGAGGGAGGCGGAAAACGAAGCTGATTAATGTGTTGGTGAAAGGTTCTCTGTTGGGTCCTCAAGTTCCTGGGTGTAGCCCGAGGAAGCCCGAGTTGGGCCAACTGTTTTAGGTCTTGGGTTGCAAAACCTAAAGGCCTAGAGCTGAGTATTAGGACTATTTAAGCCCCCCCCCCCCCCAGAAGCTGGACTTTGCCTCGGTTCATCCCCTCAGGGTGCCTTGCTCTGCATCCCAAAAATCTCTTCTTCACCTTCTCATTAAGCACCCACGGGGTCAGGGCCAGTTCTGAGACTGAGGGACTGCAGGCATTGGTTGGCCCTGACTCTGAATGACTCTCTCTTCCCACCTGCACCTTTTCTCCATCTCAGCTGCCTGCACACAAACACTGATTGGTACAGTGGGGAAACCTGTGAGGTTAGCACCAAGAAGAACCTGGTGTACGGGCTCGTGGGGGCAGCGGGCGCAGTGATGCTGGTGGCCCTCGTCATCCTCCTGGTGTTCGTGTTCCGCTCCAAGAGAGAAGTGAAAAGGTAAGCCACTGCCGCTGCCTCTTCTGTTTGCCTGCAGCTCCTCCTCCTTTTCTGATCCCCCTGCCTTTAATCATTTTATCCTTGAGGTGGACAGAACCAGTCCTCCCCATTCTCTACTCTCTGAGATCTCTCATGGGATCTCTCTGGTGTTTCTATCAACAGACAAAAGTCCAAAGTGACTCAGTTGTACAACTGGCATGAGGAGGATGGTGGACCAGCCCCTGGGACCTTCCAAAACATTGGCTTTGACATCTATGAAGGTATTGGAAATTCTCAGTGCGCTAAAAAGATCTCAGAGTTTGGAGACACACAACTGAGGCATGTGGGGGGGCGGGGGCTTGAAGGAGCAAAAGGTAAAAGCATTTTCATCTCCAAAACATTTGGTTCCTCATCTGCAACCCTATTTCCACCACTGGCTCCTGCAAGGCCCTGGATGGGGCGCAAGTATGGGCACAGCATCATTAGACCATGGGGAGGGGTGGCTCAGGTTATTTGATGGTCATAGATTTCCCTGGAACACAAAACTGTGCATATGTGAGCACAGATAAGCACCTAGGAGTAGGTAACCTCATGAATAGGTGGCTTATAGCGCAGTAAAGAGATTAGTGATAGGTTTTGTTAGGTTAAATGTACATGTTTAAATGTCTAGAAGTTGAGTCTTTAAAGGGAAAATGGAATGAGAATATTTCTTAAAATTGACTTTAAATTCTAAAGAAGGGGAAAATTGGAATGAGGAAAACATTTTAGTCTAACCACAAAAAAGCAAGAAAAGGGAAACAAAAAAGGGAAAGAGTATGACAAATAGCACAAAATAAGATAGAAAATAATCCAACCATATCAATAACTATAATAAATATAAATGAGTTAAACACACCAATTAAAAGAGTAGATTCTTAAAAATCTAATCACTGTGGGTGAAAGGCACATATAAAATACAAGCACAGAGTCAGGATGAAAACAGGAGTATGGAGAAAGACAAAAGAGACAATACCAAAATAGCTGTTGTTCTATATATAGCTATTTCATTGTGGGCAAATAAACTCTAAGGCAAAAAGAATTACTAGGGATAAAAAATGATCAATATCTACTGGGAAATTGTTTAGTTTGTTAAGAAAATATAACAAGTCTAAATTGTGAGTCCTATTAATACAGCTTTAAAATATATAAAGCAAAAATTGACAAAACTACAAGTAAAAATTGATTACTTCACCAACATGGTGAGATTTTTTTAAAAATTTCTCTTAGTAATTGATTGATCAAGCAGGCAAAAAAATCAATCAAGAATATGTAAGTTTCATATAAAATAAATAACAGCCTTAATATAATTTTTATAGACAGACTGCATTCAACAACTGGAGAGTATACATTCATTACACGAGTATATGGAAAACTTGTAAGAATCACCGCACACAAAGCCAGAAAAAATTCTCAATAATTTTTTCCTTTCCTTTTCTTTTTTTTTTATAAAATATACTTTCATTGATTTCAAAGAGGAAGGGAGAGGAAGAGGGAGAGGGAGACGGAGAAAGAGAGAGAGAGAGAGAAACATCAATGATGAGAGAGAATCATTGATGGACTGCTTTCTGCACGCCCCCTACTGGGGATCGAGCCCACCACTGGGGCATGTGCCCTTGACCGGAATCAAACCCAGGACACTTTAGTCCGAAGGCCAACGCTCTAGCCAGTGAGCAAAACTGGCTAGAGCTCAATAATTTTATTTTAAAGTTATTTAAATCAGACTGTAGTATATGACTACAATGCAAGTGAGTTAGAAATCAATAACAAAAAATATTTCTGGAAAACAAAAACACAAATCCTATATCTTTGGAAATGTCCTTAAAGTTTCTAAATAATTCATGGGCCAAAATGTAAAGACCAAACTCACTGTGCACATAGATACAAAGATACCAAACAAAAAATTAGCACACCAAATCCATCAGGTATAAAAACAAAACTACTTGAGTTTATTCTAGAAAACAGAGTTAGCTGAAGATTAGAAAATCTATGTATAAATTCACTACATTACCAGAATAAGAAGAAACATATCATCACCTCAATAGATGCAAAATAAAGAATTTAATACACGTCTGCTCATCAGAAAAAGTCATCCCATTAGAAATAGAATTTCCATTTTCTGGTAAAGGCATCCACACAAACACACAAAAATTATTCTCAATGATAAAACATTAGAAGTCATTCACTTTATCCAGGGGTTGGCAAAATTTTTTTTTTTTTTTAGTCCTCACCCAAGGATATTTTTGCCATTGATTTTTTTTAGAGAGAGTGGAAAAGAGAGGAGGGAAGAGAGAGAGACACACACATTGAGAGAGACACATTGATTCATTGCTCCCACATGCACCCCCACTGGGGCTAGGGGTCCAGCCTGCAATGGAGGCACTCCCTTTGACCGGAAATAAAAGCATCAATCCTTGGGTCCACAGGCTGACGCTCTAACCACTTAGCAAACTAGCCAGGTCAGCAAACATTTTTATAAAGGGTATATTTGGGGCTTGTGGGCTATACAATCTCTATCACAGCTACTCAACTCTGCTGATGTAACATGAAAACAGACATAGACAATATATAAGTGAATGAATGGGTGTGGTTTTGTTCCATTAAAATTTTTTTCACCACTTAAAATTTTAAAAAATTCTTAGCTGTGGGACATATAAAAATAAGTGGCAGGCTGGATTTGGCTCACATGTGGTAGTTTGTCAATTCCTATACTGAACCAGGAGCAAGTCACAGATGTCTTCTATCACCAGTTCTATTACTTATTGTCTTGGGTGTGCTGAACAGAATACTAAAAAAAGAAAAGTGTTTAAAGATTGGAAAGAAAAATATAAATCTGTCATTTGCTGATGTGATTGTCTTATGTAAAACCCAAAAGAATGTTAAATTACTAAAATTAACAGAATTTAGCAAAGTTGCCAGATATAAGATCAATTTTTATAAAGTAAATTGCATTTCTATGCATCAGTGACAAACAGATAATCTATATAATAAAAACCCAGTGGTCGTAACGCCATAATGACCAAAGACCAGTCACCATGAGGTGCATTGATGGGTCCCAGGGGCGGGTGGGCGAGGACGTGCGGGGAAGAGGGCGCAGGGGAAGGGTGCCCAGCAGGCAGGCCCCAGGTGGCCAGCGGAGGTGCTTCTGCCAGGGGGGGGGGCAGGGGTGCAGGCGGCCAGCGGTGGGGGTAGAGGGGGGTTAAGGGGGGGAGGTGGCCCTCGGGGGAAGGGCGCGAGCTAGGAGAGGAATTGAGGCAGTAGGTAAAAGCTGTTACTAAGGGAAAGAGCCAAATGGTTTGGAGCAGCCAACGGCTCAGACACTCAACACTGGGGAGAGAGGAATGGGGACCAGCCAGACACAAATGAGCTCACAAAGCCAACGGTGGCAGCAGTGGGGTCTGGGGTCCCGCCCTCCCCCACCCCGGGGCACCCGCAGCGTCGGCCGGAGGGTCGTGGGGCAGACATGGCCCTGATGGCAGGCTAGGCCTAGGGGACCCTACACGCGTGCGATTTAATCGTGCTCTAGGCCTCTAATGTAATATAAAAATACAGCATCTAGAACTCCTTTAACAAAGGATGTTTAAGACCAAGGAAAATGATAAAACTTGATTTTAAAACGTTGGAGAAAACCTATTCGAAAAAAAAGCCACTGTTCATGAATTGGGGCAGTCAGTATCCTAAAGCTATCAAACGGCGCCCCAAGCCAGGCCAGATCTTATTGGACTTCATGAACTTGAGAAGCTGCTTGCAAAGCACTTATGGCTTTTCGTTGTTGAATATTTAAATGTGATTTTTTACATTTTTCAAAAATCAATGTAGCTTCTCATGTTTGCAAATACTTTTCAGGTTCCTGTGAAGTGGGGACATGCTCCTCATCTGGCAGTGGGTGGGATTAAAGGGAGCGATGAGAGCTTGTCTTCCCAACCATGTGCTTACGTGGGGCTTTCTCCCTGTCTAGAACCAAAGAACTCCATCAACCTGGATTCCATCTATAGTAACTTCCAGCCCTCCCTGGACCACATAGACTCTAAAAAAAAGGTAAGAAGGGTCTGCATGAGAGGCTCACCTCCCCCCGCTCTGAGATCCCATCTCCCCTCCTACCATGGTAGGATCTTCGGGAAAGCAACATCATGTTTATGATTTGTTAGTCCAGGTGATCATCCAGGCCTACCCTGCTGGAAAATGGACATAACTTGGGATGGCAGCAGGTGGGGAAGAGAGCTAAGCAGCAAGGTGGGGTCTACCCTTTTAAGACCCTGCTTCAGGCTCAGAGGTTTCCTTCTGCACATTTATGTCCTTGATGGCCAAATTATTTAGTTATTTTAATTTTCAAACACCATGAAAGTCAAAATAATAGTGTGGTAAATGCCTATATACTCATCTAAATCTACAATGTTTAACATGTTGCCATATATATTCACATCAATTTTTGCTGAACCATTTGGAAGTCAGTTGCAAACATTATGACACTTGATTGCTAAACATATTAGTACACACTCTCAGAAACCATTGGATAATATTCTAGAATAGCATCCAATATCAATTTTTCCAATTATCCCAAGAACATCTCTTATAACCAGTTTTTTTTCAAATGTGAATACCACAAATTTCACTCACTGACTTCTGTTGTGTCTCTTCGGTCTTTTAACCAACTACTGGCTCCTACTTTTTTTTTAAATATACAAGGTGGGCAAAACTAGGTTTATAGTTGTTAGTATGGAAAATAATACAATTATTAATAAATAATAATGTAAGAATAAACTCTGTATTTTGCATACTCACAAAAGTAAACCTACTTTTGCCAACCCCCTGTATTGGTTTTTGTAAGAGTCCAAGATGGTTGTCTTAAGGAATGCTCCACATTCTGGATTTGTTTAATTATTTCCTTATGATGTAATTTAACATGTCCTTCAATCCTCTGTATTTCCTATAAACTGGCAATTTGGTCAACAGGCTTGATTACACTCACCTTAACCATTTTTGTTAAGCATACATCATAGATAATGGCAATGCATCACCTCAAGAGGTACATAATGTCAGGTTGTCTCACTATGATTGAAGCCAAGATAGGTCACTTAGGTAAGGGATGACAACTTCTTGATTGCCACTTTTATTTTAACTGGGTGGATATTTGAGGGCAGAAGAAGTACCCTCAAAATATTCTCACCTCAGAAGTGTGATTGGCTTCAGGCCCTGGTTCTCTTCCTTAGAGACAACCTTGTCGAAGAGGTGAACTCCCTAGCTAGGACACTTTTAAACTGACCTAATTTGGGGGTAAGAGAGAGTGGAGGGAAACTGTTGGTTTGTACTAGACTCCAATTAATAGAATAAGTTCTAAATTGAATGCTTCCCTTTTCCCAAGACTCTCATGCTCCCAAATTCCAGGTTTCTCGTGGGCCCAACCTTCACCTGGTTCTCACTCTCTTTCCAGATAAAAATTCGGAGGCCTGAGGTGATGATGACATCATTTTAAGGCAAAAGAAATTTCACATGGAGCTGTGGGGTCTGGAAATGAGGAGATCTCCATTCAGCTAAGTTTCATGGACCATTTCTCCATTAAGAGCATTCCACAAGAACATGATAAGAAATAAGGAAGGCTCAACCAGCATGGCTCAGTGGTTGAGCATTGACCTATGAACCAGGAGATCATGGTTTGATTCCCAATCAGGGCACATGCCCGAGTTGCGGGCTCCATCTCCAGTTCGGGATGAGTAGGAGGCACCTGACCAGTGATTCTCTCTCATCGTTGATGTTTCTATTTCTCCCTTCCTCTTTTAAATCAATAGAAATATATTTTTTAAAAAATAAAAGAAATAAAGAAGAAGAGAAGAGAGACCACAGTTCTGAGAATCAAATAGAAACACCGTGGAACCCCCAATGGGCTTGTCATGACCTCAAGCGAGTTCCTTCTGCTGTGTCTGGGAAGGTTCTTCGTCCTCTATGCCCAGCTTCAGCACCAAGGACAGCATTCTCACCAACCGGTTTACAGTGGTGATCCTTCAAACCCTGGCTTGCCTCTCCGTTACACAAAATCATCTTGTAAAATTTATTGAATCACCTCTTCATGAAAAACATGTTTTTTAATGTATAGCATTTTTAGTATATAAGATTATAAGTATATTTAAAGTTCTTTTTTATCTACAGAGCCTGGGGTTTTTTGTTAGTCAATATAATCATATATTTTACATAACTAAAAACAATACAAGCAATTTTAGGAAATGTTTCATGGTTCTCATACCATTTCCAGTCAACACCTTATACAAGCTCCTGTTTCTCACTCGCCAGGCTCTCTCCTCCTCCCCTTCTCTCCTCCAGGATGTAGGTTCCGATGAGTTTGACCCCAAGATGACAAAAGGGAAATTTGCAGCCAAGAAGAGTGCCATCTCCGACCTTCCTGGCATCACTGGCTGACCATCGAGGATGCCAAGAAGATCCCACGCACACTCACTCACTCACATGACATAGGGACTCACTTCCTACTGAGAGAGAACCAAGTTCTTCTGGAAATGGACTCTTTCCATAGATCCAAAGAGATGGAGTCTCGGGTTCTATTTCCTGCTTTCTCATGAACTGCCTTGGTTAAATTTGGGGAAATCGGTCTTGCCTTGTGCTAAATAAGGACTGGGTTGTTGTTAAAGTCCCCCTCGTCACTGCGATTTTTAACATTTTTAGGATGCTTTAGTACTATTCCTGCCCTGCAGCCCAGGATTCATTTTGTGTTGGAAGGTCTCTTCCACAGACCACTTAACCTTAACCTAAGAAAGAGCCTAGGCT
>NW_005871831.1:159402-162472 GCF_000147115.1 Myotis lucifugus | reverse complement strand
CATTCCGGGGGGCTCCGCCCTCATGACCTAATCACCTCCCAAAAGGCCCCACCTCCTAACACCATCACACTGAGAATTAGGCTTCAATATATGATTTTGTGGTGGAAACACACGTTTAGTCTATAGCATGGACTGAATCAGGTGTCTTTCCTGTCAGAACCGCCTCCCACAGGCCCAGGTCTCAGTGGCCATGCCAGGGGGGATTTAAAAGGTCTACAGACCCCACATCCAGTCTGAAACCATATTACCCGCCTCAGCTCCATCCTGCCCTCTCCTCACCTCTGCTCCATGGAGAGGAAGACTAGATTCATAGCTGGCCCAGCTCCAACATTGGGTGAGCTGTCCAGCCACCTGGGTGAGCTTGGGAAAGTATCTTCTCTCTGGACCTCAGTTCTCTCAGCTGGAAAAACCGAGTGACCGCTCACCTTGTGCCCAGCACCGTGCTCAGTGTTGTGTATTTTAACTCACGTATTCCTTACACCCCTGCGGATGGGAACTTCCGTCATCCCCACCACACAGGTGAGGGACTGAGGCAAAGAGACATCCGGGAACGTGCCCAAGATCATGCAGTCGGTGGATCGTAAAGCTGAGATAAGAAACCAGTCATGTCTGTGTTCCTGGCCATCAGTTATGTGCCCTCCCTGTGGGGCTGCTCTTGGGATTAACTGGGTTGGTACATGTAAAGTCTTTGGAACAAAACCTGACTCACAGAAAGTTCTAGAAAGAAAGAAAACAGTTATTGTTACATCAACTTTTCCCCTCACAATTCTCTCTTTCCATAGCCTTTCTAACTCTCTCCTTCCTCTCCTCTTCCAACCTTAAAAGATGGGGGCAAGATGAAAGGAAGGCCCCTCCACTTTGTAGAAGCAGGGAAATCTAAATGCACAGAGACGCACAAAAGGGGGTTAGAAGTGGATACACTAAGACATGGAGAGGGGGCTCTGGCCGGGGCTTAAAAGCAAATAGGAGTTTGAGAACCACCCCTCCAGGCTCACCTCTGGCTCCTACATCACCCCCAGTGACACAGTTCCATGTGCATGGCTTCCCCTTTGGTACCGCTCCTGCCTGGACCATGGGTCTGTTTAGGGCCATCACCTCTGGCCCAGCAGATAGCCTTGTCTGCTCATAGTTATTCTCCCTGTGGCCTGCCCTCCTGATAATCACTCCTTCCTGCCAAAGCCACTGGCTCTTTCCCAACTATGCTGTTCACCTGCTCTTTAAAAAAGTTTTTATTGGGAGAGAGAGAGAGAGAGAAAGAGAGAGAGAGGGAGAGATTGATGGAAAAGAGAAAAATTACACCTCCACCCAGGATCAAACCCCTAACCTGGGTATGTGCCCTGACCAAGAATCAAACCAGCAACCTTTCTAAGCATGGGGTGACACTCAGCCAACTGAGGCACACGGGCCAGGGCCACTTGCTCTTTCTAAAGCAAGATCTACACTCCTCAGAGTGGTTTTCACGGTCCTTGGGATCGGGGCCCACTTCCCTCGTGGCTCCATCTCTCCACCGCAAGGTCTGCTGAAACGCCACCCTCTCCCCTCAGCTGCTTCTTCCTGCTGAAATGCCCTTCCCACACCTTCCTCTCTCGAACCTGATTCATCCTGCAGCTATAATCCCACTTCCTCCAGGAAAGCCTCTCTGAGACAACGCTTCACAATTAATCTGTCTCATCTACGTCTCCCTGTCTTAGCTCAGGCAGCCATAACAAAATACCATATCCTGGGTGGTTTAAACAAGTATTAATTTTCTTGCCGTTTTGGAGGCTGGAAGTCCAAGATTAGGCTGCCAGCAAGATTGTGTCCTGGTAAAGGCTTTCTTCTGCACTTGCGCACTTGTGGATGGCCTCATTCTCACCTTGTGATCTCATGACTGCTTTTTTTGGGGGGCGGGGGGGGGGGGACAGGCTCTTTGGTGTCTATTTTTATAAAGGCACTAATTCCATCATACCAGGGCCCCACCTTCATGACCTCATCTAACTCCCAAAGGCCCCCTCTTCAAATGCCATCACATTGGGAATTAGGGCTTTGGGGGCGGGGACACAAACGTTCAGGCCAGAGTACTTCCTAACACTGTTATGTATCTTTTTATATCACATTGATAATATTCCCTACATAACTATCCCCACATGGTACACAGGGGGCTTTGTTCCCCTCTGTACCCCCATAGCACCTAACACAGTGCCTTGTGCATAGAAGATGCTATTAATGGCTGTTACATTTAATTGAATCAAGATTCATCTCCACAGTGTTTTTTTAAAGCATCTCCTGTCACATTCACCCCACCCTTCAGTGGCCTTTTTGGCTTGTGTCAACATAACAGAATTGCATTCTTACTTGTTCTCTAATTGTTTCACACACGCTTATCTCCGATCCTTTGGAAAGCACTGGGTTCCGGGCCGTAGAATCTAGCACAAGCCCTGCATGCCCAGGACACTTATATATTCTGGTTTCCTCTTTTCTCCCTTCCTCCACAGCCAAGCCTCACTCTCTCTAGAAGAGATCAAGACAGAAGAAATGGTCAGCATCGCTTTTTTCTCCATCCCAGGGGGGCCTGGGTTTGGGAATAAATACAGCATCCTGCCTGGTCTTCCTTCTTTTACTTCTCTGGGTCTTTTCATGTCGCTTTCAGTCACCCAAAGACCCTGGGGATGGGACAAGTATGAAATGAGGCTGGAAGTTCAAGGGCCATCCCCTGATGGTGAACAAAGGCTAATGCTGCTAATTCATCCTCAGAATGTGTAGAGAAGAGGGAAATGGTTTTCAAAGCGTCCTCTAAAACTCAGCTCTCTCACACGCTGATTAGAGCATATTCTTTTGGAAAACAGTAAGGGTCTTGGCAATCAGAATCCCAGAGATTTTATTAGATCTGGGAAGATGTGACAATTGTGTTTTGTTGCTGAGGGTGCTGTGACTTTGGAGATGGTGTTTAGATGACACCCCTGGGGTCAGGCAGACCTGATTCATCTGTGATGATACAGCATGCGGGTGGAGGGCGGGCAGGAGGGGGGAGGAGGATGCAGGATGCTGACTTCCTAAGGCAGGCTGCCTGACAAGAGGCAGGGCTCACAGG
>NW_005871831.1:100789-159284 GCF_000147115.1 Myotis lucifugus | reverse complement strand
GATTCGGTGGGAGGACAGGTCAGCCAGCATCAAGGTGGAGCTTCAGGGGCTGGGATTGGCTAAGGTCAAGAACAATTGGGGCCCCAAGAAGTGAAGAGAGCAGCAGACTCAGAGAAAACAAATCTCATACAGTGGAGTCAGGGAAGGTCAGAGCAAACAGATTAAAGTCTGCAGTTGGTTGGGGCGGGGGGGCAGCGCAGAGGCATGGGTGAGAGAGAAGCCAGGAGTGAGGGGAAAGATGGCAGACAGATCTGGGGTGCCTATAGCACCTCCTCACTGGGTGCTGGCCAGGTTAAAAACTCAAGATCAGCCATCAGCAGCCCCGTCTCGGGACTCTCAGACTCAGCCTCTTCTAGTGTGCCAGGCATGAGCAGAGCTCACTGGTGTTGATCTTGGTGGCAGGTCACAGGGTTCTTGTAGAGCAACTGCAGGAACCCCTGGAGCTCTGGCTTGGGGGACAGAACCGCTGTTTCTGCTCTCTCCACCCCATTCCCACAGGACGAACATTTTGAATCTTTGGGAAAAGAGGGCCCCTTATGCCTGGTGAGGACTGAGTGCTTTTGTTCTTCACAGTTGTTACAGGCCATTGATGGGCCCCTGCCAGGTGGCATCTCCAGACTTCCAAACTGTCCAGATTACAGTCACAGTCCAACCATTTGTGAGCCCTTGGTAATGCCAGCCCTGGTGCCAAGCATGCACATGCATTAATTCATAGCTTCCCGCCCTGGGCACTTCAGTCCAGTGTGCCCTGAGAGGGTACAAATCTGTGAAGAGAGGGAGCCCCCAGCCCTTCAGCCACTGGCAGGACTGGCCAGAGACTGGTGCCCTGGCCCCTCCTGCCAAGGGAAACATGGCCTCCAGTCTGACCAATGCAATCATTTTCACAGGTGCCCGATGAAAAAGGATCGAAAACACACCGTTATTTTGTTGAATTCTCACAACACCCCAGGGGGAAGTACCGTTGGTTCCTTTTTTACGGATGAGGAAACCAAGGAGTTGAAGGGCCAAGTGGCTTGCCTGTGGTCACCTAGCGGGGCCGGGGGCGGGGGGGTGGTTTTGCACCGGGCACGCTTAGCTTGAAAGCCCACTATGTGAACAAGCTTTAAGGAAAGCTCTCTCCCCAACACCAGGTCCAACATCAACAGTTCATAATCGCTAGCTCTCACCCAACACATCCACATGGACAGAGGCCGTGGGCCTGGGTAGGATGGGGGCCTCGTTCAGCAGGATTAGAGGCCCCATTTCTATGCCACCGGGTAGACCAGATGGAACCCAAAGGGAGGCTGCCCCTGAGCACCCTCCTGCTCAGGGCTGAGCAACACCTTAGTGCAGTGATGGCGAACCTGTGACACGCGTGTCAGAGGTGACACGCGAACTCATTTTTTTGGTTGATTTTTCTTTGTTAAATGGCATTTAAATATATAAATAAATATCAAAAATATAAGTCTTTGTTTTACTATGGTTGCAAAAATCAAAAAAAAAATTCTATATGTGATACGGCACCAGAGTTAAGTTAGGGTTTTTCAAAATGCTGACACGCCGAGCTCAAAAGGTTCGCCATCACTGCCTTAGTGCCTCGAGCACTAAGCTGCTTTCTTTCCATCTTCCTCCCTTACCAGAATGGAGCTGTCTGCACTGCAGAGGCCCATATTGAGAATATTCAGGCCTGCGATCTGGTGCAAAGAGTCAGAGACACCGCTAGAGTAGCTGAGGGCTTGCTATGGCTTCACTCTCAAACCCGGAGGGCAGGCTGGCCTGGAAGCTCTGATGGTGAGCTCTTCTCAGGAATAGCCCTGCCAGCTTCGCTGCGCCCTCAAAACTCACTCACCAGGCAGCACATCAAGACCTCTGACACATGCCAAGGAGGGCGAACCCCTATAGTAGTTTCTTAGGACTGCGGTAATAAAGCACCCCAAGCAAAGTGGCTTAAACAACAGACATTTATTCCCTAACAGTTCTGGATGCCAGAAGTCCAAGATCACGGTGTCAGCAGGGCTGGTTCCTTCTGAGGGCCATGAGGAAGTACCTGTTCCATGTCTCTCCCCTGCCTTCCGGTGGTTTGTGGGCAATCTTTGGTGTTCTGAGGTTTGTAGACACATCACCCCTGGTCTCCCTTCATCTTCACGTGGTGTCCTCCCTGTGTGCATGTCAATGTCCAAATTTCCCCTTTTTATAAGGACACCAGTCCTACTGGAGTAGGGGCCCACTGTAACTCCAGTGTATTGTCATCTCAACTAATTACATCTGCAACAACCCTACAGTATTTCCAAATAAGGTTACATGCGGGGTACTGAGGTTAGGACTTTAACATGTGAATTGGAGGGCAGGAACACAATTTAACCCATAACACAGCTTTTCTCCTAGAACAGCGGTTCTCGTACTTGGAAGAGGATCAGAATCACCATCAAAGAACCCAGAGGCTCGCCCTAGCCAGTTTTGCTCAGTGGATAGAGCATCGGCCTGCAGACAATAGGGTCCCAGGTTCAATTTCGGTCAAGGGCACATACCTTGGTTGCAGGTTCCTCCCTGGCCCAGGTCCTGGTCAGGGCTCGTGCAGGAAGCAACCAATCGATGTGTTTTTCTCACATCGATGTTTCTCTCTGTCTTTCTCTCTCTCTTCCACCTCCCTGAAAAAAAAATCAATAGAAAAATAACCTCGGGTGAGGATTAACAACAACAACAAAAAGAACCTAGATGCTCAAGCTCTTGACACAGGATGGGACCTAGGTGATGCTGATACTCCAAAGTGTGGGCGCTGCTCTCCCGGAGGACTGTTCACTGGGTGTCAGGTGCAGAGGCCTGAGTTGGTTACACATTTCAGATCACCCTGCAGTCAACAGTTGAGCCCGGGCTCATCCCTCCTCCATCTGTGCCCACTCCAATATGCTAAACAGATATTCATTATACCTTAATACAGTGGGGCCTTGACTTACGAGTTTAATTCGTTCCAAGACCGAACTCGTTAAGGAGCTCGTTAACTCAAATTACTCTACCAACTCAATGCAAAAAATCGGCCGAGAGACAGCTGGTATCTCAAAAAACTCGTTAGTCGGGACACTCATAAGTCAAGGCCCCACTGTATATTAATGTAGCCTTGAAAGTTATATTGTTCTGTTTTATCTCTGTAAGTATATGAATGTGTTCTGTGGATCTCATCTTTTTCTGTTTCTATTCTTTTAGGGGGGGTTTTGTGTGTTAATCCTTACCCAAGGATATTTTTTCCATTGATTTTTAGAGAGAGTGGAAGGGAAGGGGAGAGACTGAGAGAGAAACATCAATGTGAGAGAAATACATCGATTGGTTGCCTCCCGCACACACCCAACTGGGGCCGGGGATGGAGCCTGCAACTGAAGTATGCGCCCTTGACCAGAATCGAACCCAAGACCCCTCAGTCTTAGGGCTGATGCTCTAACCACTGAGCAGAACCAGCTAGGACTGTTTTAGGTTTTTAAGACCTTTTCACGCGAGAGTTTCTCTAGGAGTTGTATTGCTGGGACATCGGGTTTCCACATAACTTAGTTTTGCTGCTTTGCCAGATAGCTCTCCAGAATGTCTGTGTCCACCTCCACTCCCACTGAGGCAGGATAGGAAGAAGCTAGGAAAATTGCTTAGCAAGTAGAATGGGGAAACTGAGACAGAGAGCTGAACAAACTGGCCAAGCAATTTATCGCCAGAAACAGAAGATCACCTCCACAGAGATAACATCTAGGTCTCAGTAGTATGTCAGCTCCAGGCCCAGGAAAGCAGCAAAACGATGTGGGGAGGCCAGGACCAGTGGCAGTGACTAATGACACCGGGGCCTGGCACTGACCAATGAGTGGAGACCACGACCCTGAAAGGGCGTACTTGACAAACGGATGAATATTCTGTGGAAACCTTCCCCCAAGACCTTCCCTAAGATTCTTGCAAGAGAGAAATAAAGCCCTCAAGACAAAGGACCCAGTGTGAACAAAAGCATGCCTACACCTTTCCCTTCCCCCTCTCCTTCCCCCACAGGTGCTCATCTCATTAACTCTAAGGGACCCCAGGAGATTTGCAACCAGGAGAGCAATGGGCAGTGGCAGCTCCTCCCAGGCTAACTCCTGAGCCTGTCTCCAAGGCCCCCTTCTCTCTGACCTCCCCGTGAGCTAAAGCAGCCCCACCTAGGCTCTCTCCTGTTGCTTCTTCTATGCTAAGCCTTCCTGGTTTCACTGTCTCAGTTTTAATAAACAAACCCGCAAAATTGCCTGGACCCATGTGGTGAAATCTTTCCTGCACGACTTTCCGGTAACAATATGAATAAATAGACAAATGAAGAGATACCTAGGGCAAGGTCCCGAACAAAAGAACTTCTGTCCCTGGGGAGTTTGGGCCTGGAACAGTGGCACATGTAAGTGTTCTGGTTCACCGACCTGGAAGCTCTCAGAATCCTGTCCTTTTGGGTTTGCCTGGAGGCTTTATTGCACAGGCATGATTGATTACATCAGTGGCCACTGGGGATTGATTCAATATCTGGTCCTCCCTGGAGGTCAAGGGCGGGGAGGGGGGAGTGATACTGAAAGTTCCAACCCTCTAATCACTTGGTTGCTCTTTTGGCAACCAGCCCCCACCTCATTAACCTAACAAAAGACACCTTTAGGGCTCACCTCACTTAAGAAATTCCAAAGGTTTTAGGAGCTCTGTGACAGAAACCAGATGAAGACCAAACACACACACACACACACACACACACACACACACACACACAGATAGATAGATAGACAGACAGATAGATCAACCACAATATCACAGGGGTCACATGGATTAATTAAAAGAAACATTCATTCCCCAATCCTTATGTTTCCCTGTGGCAAGATTTCCACTAGATATTATTTCTGCATCTTGCCTACTTTACTTGCAATGGTAAGTGACAGCCTTTTGTATAAATCTCTTCAATGATTGTGCCAATTCTTAAAAGACTTTACACACTGAAATTCAAGTTTCTTTCTCTTCTCTCTCTTTCCTGAGCAAGACGAAGCACCAGTCAAGAGTAAGTGCCCCTGGTATGTAACCCTTTCCCAGATGGGAGGTCCCAAGGCTGGGTCTGGGGAAAGAGGACAGAGAATGTTAACAAACCCATTTTGTCACGAATCTTGGCCACATCCTCCAAAAGAGTCTATCAGAGATCAAGTGGCTATCACAGGGCTCCTGCGTTCTTTCAATTAATTCTGAACTTGGGAAATAAACCAGGACTGGCTTTGAATATCTTTAGGTTTTAAGATTAAGCAAGTAGGGATCATGTAGGTTTTTAACTTGCTGGCCTGCAACTGGTTTTTCCAAGTGGCACAGTTGGCTTTTGTTTTTTCTTTAAACAAAAACCACTGTATGGAAGCTAGTTTACATAAGCACTTTTTACATACTCTCATTTTAAGTGCACAACTCAGTAAATACTTTTTTAAAACATACATACCTGTGTAATCACCACCACAATGAAGATATGAAATATTTCCACCACCCCAAAGAGTTTCCTTGTGCCCCTTTGCAGTCGTATTCCATCCCAGCCTCAGGCACCACTGGTCTGTCTGCTTTCTGTCGCTATAAATTACTTTGTCTGTTCTAGAAAGTCATGTAGATGGAATCATACAATATGTATTCTCTTGTGTCTGGCTTCTTTCACACAACAGAACATTTCTGAGATTCTTCCACAGTGTTTCAGGTATCAGTAATTTGCTCTTCTTTATTGTTATGTCATATTCCACGCAATGGAATCCCATAATTTGTGTATTCATTCACTTCTTAATGTACTATTGAATTGTTTCCGGTATTTGGCTATTATAAATGAAGATGCTATAAACATTTTATACATGCCTTTTAGGGTCTTTTCCACTTGCACAGGTTTCAAAATCAGGCAAAAACACATTATAATGATGGAAGTCAAAGTCCTTGTGGCCTTTGGGAAATAGGGGTTGGTTGGGAGTGAGCTGGGTGATGGAAATGGCCTCTATCTTGATGTGAGTGGTGCTTACACGTATGTACACATGTAAAACTTTCTCCAGCTATGCACTTATATTTGTTTGCTAGGGCTGCCATAACAAGACACCCCACACTGGGTGGCTTAAACAATAGAAAGCTATTCCTCGCATTTCTGGAGGGTAGAAGTCTGAGATTAAGGAGTCAGCAAGGCTGGTTTCTCCTGAGGCCTCTCTCCTTGGTTTTCAGATGGCTGCTTTCTCACTGTGTCCTCACATGTGGGGCACCCTGGGGTCTCTCTGGGTGCCCACATTCCCTCTTCTTATAAGGACACCAGTTGGGTTACATTAGGGCCCATCCTAAGAACTCCATTTTAACTTAATCATCTTGTTAAAAGATTCATCTCCAAATATAGTTACATTCTGAGATACCAGGGGTTAAAGCTTCAACATATGAATTTAGGGGAGGGGCACAATTCAGCCATAAGAACATTTAATATTGGTGTACTTACTCTATTTACATGTGTTATACTTCATCAATTAAAATAAATAGAACAAAGAAACCAAGAATCTGTAGTGGTTGCTGTGAGGTGAGGACCCAGAGAGAGGAACTGACATTTCATAGGCTCCTTTGTTCCAGTTGACAAGTTGTTAGTTCATCAATTCATGACTTCTTCAGTTAAAAAGAGTTATATGTGAAAAACAAACTATCTAAATAAACCAACAAGTAAACACGTAAATCAGTCTATGATAAGAAGGTAAGTCGAGTTCTCAGAACAGGAGCTGTGGCTGAGTTGAAGCAAAATAGAGGACGAAAGGGTTCCAGAAATTTAAAGAACATACATTTTTCTCAAACACACATGAGTCCTATATAAAACCTATGGTGTATTTCTTCATAAAACTCATCTTTGTAGATACCATAGAATGAACACGTTAGGCCAGTGAGCAAATTATAGCAGTAGTTCAGGCAAGAGGTAGGGAGAAGAGGCCGGATTCTGAGTACATTTTGAAGGGAGAGCTGACAGTTTACACAATACAACAGAAAGAGCGGAATCAACGATGATTGCAAAGCACTTGGCCTCAGCAACTGGAATATGAAGTTGTTTAAGAGATGGAGATGCCTGAGGCTGGGGATGGGAGGACAGGTTGGGATGTGGGAGCTAGTGTTTAGAACAAGTCAGTTTTGTCCTAGGAATACAAGGTTTATTCAACATGTAAAAAGCAATCAATGAGCCCTAACAGGTTTGGCTCAGTGAATAGAGCATCGGCCTGCAGACTGAAGGGTCCCGAATTTGATTCTGGTCAAAGGCATGTACCTTGGTTCCTGGCTCGATCCCTAGTAGGGGGCATGCAGGAGGCAGCTGATCAATGTTTCTAACTCTCCCTTCCTCTTTGTAAAATCAATTAAAAATGTATTTTTTAAAAAGCAATTAATGAAATTAATCATGTTAATAGACTAAAGATTAAACATTGCATGAGCATCTGAATAGATGCAGAAAAAAACATTTGACAAAATTGAACATCTATTCATTTTTTTAAATCACACACACACACACACACACACACACACACAAACCCCCATCAAACGAGGAATAGAAGGAAACTTTCTTAACCTGCTAAGGGCATATAGAAAGATGTATAATGTTAAAAATCTGAATGCTTTCCACCTGAGATTGGGAACAAAATATGAATGTTTTCTTTTATCACTCCTAATAAATATTGTATTCATAGTCCTGGCCAGTGCAACAAGGCAGGAAAAAGAAATAAAAGACATACAGATCAAAAAAAAAATAAGTAAAGCAATCTCTATTCATTGATAACATGATTGTCTATGTCAAAAAATTCAAAGAAAAGAAAAAAAGAAGAATGGAATGCTTGTTCAACTTACAAATGGAAATGTTCAGTAGGGAAATTGGACATGAGCCTGAAAGTCAGGGGAAGGGCTTAGCCTAGAGATAAAGGTTTGAGAATTGCCGTCCTATCAAGGATATAACATCGTTTGGAGCCATGGGACTGGATGAGGTCACCTGGGGAGGGAGTGTAGACAGACAGGAGGTCTAAATGCACTGTTTGGGGTCAGGAAGATAGGAGAACCCAGAGAAGGTGTGAGCAGGGAGGTAGGAAGAGAACCAGGAGAAGCCGGGAGACCAAGATGCCAAAAGGAAAGAGCTTCAAGAAGAGGGTGATCTCTCCTGTCAGAGGCCATGGCCAAATAAAAGGAGTACAGACAAGGTGGAGGTTGTTAGTGATGTTGGCTAGAATAGTTTCTCGGGAGTGTCAAGAACAAAAGCCTAATTGTAGTCGGTTTTAGAGAAAATGAAGAATAGAAAGGCAATGATAGCCTCAGCATGTAAGGTCAAGCAGGCAACTGGTATTCTGTTATGTCGAAATAAAAAATGTCCAAACCTGTAGAGAATTTTTATGGGTTTACGTGAGCCAAACTGACAACTGCCAGGAAGCAAAACCTTGATGAACTGAGAAAATGCTTCGGAGAATGGCAGTTTTGCAGCTTATTTTATACATTGCAATCAAAGGAGGAAATGCAAGGTGGGTTCGTGAAATCCATTGGTGGTAGATTAGGGAGGTGGGAGAAACATTTCCATTTGTAAGTTGAACAGGCATCCAATTCCTTTTTTCTTTTCTTTGAAATTTTCAATATGGACAATCATGTTATCAATGAATCAAGATTGTTTTATTTTCAGTCTCTGAAACTGAATAAAGAGTAAAATGAAGAGAAATATTTCCTTTACGTCGGTGGGTGTAGGGCAGTTAACCATTAAGTTTTACACATAGAGATGGTATGTGGGGAACAGCATAACAATGGGGTTCTGTGGCCTCAGTGCTCTGGTGGGGAAATGTACAGCACATAGAGATGGTATGCGGGGAAACAAGATAACAGTGAGGGGTTCTGGCATCTGGTGCTCTGGTAGGAGACTGTGCCCTGAGGGCTCTGGAAAAAAGAGGATTACTGTACTCTGACATTCCAAAGGTGTTATCATAGAGGCAAAAAGACAATACACTCCGTGAAGGTGAAGACTGACCTTTGTCAAGGATGATACTGGGCTAGGACATGACTACCCACCAAGACTCACCTTTAGTTAAAAGGTTTTAATGTCAGACCGTCCTATATGGTTACTTTAGGTCTCTGATTTGTAAGCCTTGCCGTGCAGGCCTTCCCTGAGTTTGTGAGGCTTAATATGTGGCCCCTTTTCTTTGTGCACAGTTTTAAGATGGCAAATATGCTAAAGAAGGAGTCCGGGGAGAGATGAACGGTGATGTCGAAGAGAAGCAAATACAGAAAAGAAGTCCTTGAGTTAGTGACAGGGGGTCGAACCCAGCAAGGCCCAGCAGAGCTGAATTGAGGCCTGAGCAAAAGG
This sequence comes from Myotis lucifugus, assembly GCF_000147115.1. Classification (NCBI taxonomy): domain Eukaryota; kingdom Metazoa; phylum Chordata; class Mammalia; order Chiroptera; family Vespertilionidae; genus Myotis; species Myotis lucifugus. Next base: position 149,980 of record NW_005871831.1, on the reverse strand, counting down.
GAAATTTGGTCGTGTTGATCGTTGATCCTGTCTTCACAATTTTGATGTTTAGTTCATTGTAGATTTTAAAAATATATATTGCATTAAAATATTATTTAGGTTGATTAATGAGTTTTCTTGCTGCCCCTTTATAGTTTGCACCTGATGTCCTGTGGAGGGGAATCTTTGTGGGAGATTTACTAGTGTAAGAGGGAGGTTGGTCCGACTGGTATGTCTCAGTGGTTAAGCGTGGACCCATGAACCAGTGAGGGGCATGCAGGAGGCAGCAGATGGATCGATGTTTCTCTCTATCCCTCTCCCGCCCTCTCTCTCTCTAAAAACCAATGAAAAACATATTTTTAAAAAAGAGGGAGGTGCCAAAACCGGTTTGGCTCAGTGGATAGAGCGTCGGCCTGTGGACTGAAGGGTCCCAGGTTCGATTCCGGTCAAGGGCATGTGCCTGGGTTGTGGGCACATCCCCAGTAGGAGGTGTGTAGGAGGCAGCTGATCGATGTTTCTCTCTCATCGATGTTTCTAGCTCTCTATCTTTCTCCCTTCCTCTCTGTAAACAATCAATAAAATATATTAAAAAAAAAAGAGGGAGGTGAAGGGGTCTCTGGGGGTATATCAGAATAGAGGGGGGCACAGGGGCCTCTGATTATTGGCAAGAGCAGGCCTCAGGCGGACAGGCACCTCCCAGAACCCAGAAACAAGGAGAGGTGATTTGGCTTGGTTGTTATCCTTTTCGTGTAGTGGAGTCGGCTTCGGCAGGATAAGAGCTCCCTCTGGTGGGCCGGGGTGGCAAAGACAGCTCAGAGTGGATTGCACTGCTGGGTGGGCTACTTGCAGGGTAGCAGAAAGGAGCATTCAGAGAAGGAGGAGGGCATAGGCCTAGAGAGGAGCCAGTTTTAAGCAGGGAGTGATCAACATTTCCACATGTCAGAGGCCTCATTAATTAGCATAGGCCTGACTAATTTACATAAGTGCAGCAACCTCTTCAAGTATTGTTCAACCTTATAAAATGGGAATACTACCTATGAGATAGGATTTCACCCCAACTTATAGGCATTGCAGAGGAAATGTTGTGGAAGGAGTTTCTTGGCCTTGGTTCTAGCCTCAGGATAGAAGAGCAAATAATAGAGGCTTTTAAGTCCAAGCCAAGATTCCTTTAGAAAATTTCCATATAGAAGTTATGAGGTTCCAACTACCAGAAAACAAACTTCCTTAGCACGGTGAGGCTGGGACCTTAAAAAAGCAAATAAGTAAAATGTCAGAGAGGTCAAGGAGGGTAAAAGGAGAAAGGGACTACTGTCAGCCTGGGCCGCGACGCAAGGTTTGCTGTCACTGGAAACCCGATCCTGGAGCTTCTGGTCCTGGGCTATGAAGGCTGGCTGATCAGGGACTAGGTGACTTTTGAGTGACTCAAAGCAATTGTGGTTGCTACGAGAGTGATTGAATTCCAGCCTCGTGTCAACAGGAATATGGGGACTGAGTTTGACAGCTGTTATCCATGAGGTGAGCAGGAGGTTGGACGCTGCTGCCAGTCTCACCTGGACAGCTGGAGGCAGAAATGATTTCTTTGGAGCATGAGACAGGCACCAGTCATGCTTCTCAGTGAGAGCGAACACCTCCGGCCTGACGTGTCTCGGGTATACCCAGACCTAAGTGCACATCAGGCCCACAGGTTGGCTGGGCTGGATGACAGAAGCACCAAGGCCAGGACGACAGGCTAGGTCAGGGGTGGGCAAACTTTTTGACTCGAGGGCCACAATGGGTTCTTAAACTGGACCAGAGGGCCGGAACAAAAGCATGGATGGAGTGTTTGTGTGAACTAATATAAATTCAAAGTTAACATCATTACATAAAAGGGTACGGTCTTTTTTTTTTTTTTTAGTTTTATTCATTTCAAACGGGCCGTAGTTTGCCCACAGCTGGGCTAGGTCTACCATTATAATTTTATCTTTATGTGAATAGTATACAATAACTTCATTTTAATATACTTTGTTGCGTGGCTAATAATAAAGGAGAAATAACATAGAATAGGCATTGCTAAGAGAGTCACGTAAAAAATAGAGGAGGGAGGCCATTGGGGCTGGGGGTTCTACGCAGATTTGTGATCAGTTCTCAGAGCGGCTATTAAGTTACTAGCCCGCTGCTAAACTCAGCTCAAGGCTGAGCCATAACATCCTGGAACAACAACTGCTGAGTGGACACTATGGATTTTACCTCTCCTTGTAGTTTTTGTCTCCTTCTGTTGTTAAATGCCTATAATTTCTACATCTTCCTCTTATCATTATGATATGTCCCTCTTTGTCTCTATTTTTTTAAAAAATATTAGCATATATTAACATATCAATGTAACCACTCCAGTTCGCTCATGTTTAAATGATATATATTTTTCATTCTTTTACTGTCAACCCGTTCTTGTGCCTGTTTGGTGGGAGTCTGGTATCTTTTGTGTATCCAGTACTCGCTGTGATGAAAGACCCAAGAAAGGAGTCCAGACCAAGACAGTGGTGAAGGTGACGTGAAGGTGGGGGGCAGGACGGTTCTGTGATGCAGTGTAAGATTAGTTTCATTAGGAAACGAATGAAAGCCTATTGTGAATGATAAGGTTTGTCAGTGAGGCAGGTCAGATTTCAATCTGATAGGCAGCCAATCAGAGAAATAGGTTCGCCCACATAGTTGGAAATAAATGGCAAAGATACAATTGACGTCCTGGTTGGTGTGGCTTGCTAGTTAGAGCATCAGTTTGCTTCCTGGTCAAGGGCACATACCTGGGTTGCAGGTTTGATCCCCGCGTGGCCAGGGCGCATTTGTGAGGCAATCAATTGATATGTATCTCACCTCTCTCTCTCTCTCTCTCTCTCTCTCTCTCTCTCTCTCTCCTCCCCTTCCACTTTCTCTTAAAAAAAAAATCAATGGAAAAAATATCCTCAGCTGAGGATTAACAACAACAACAAAAAAGCAAAAAGATACAATTGACATAGTCCTATAGCAGACAGGAAACATCTACTAAAAAGAGAACTAGCTACTTTCGCCCAAAATTCTGTTTCTTTAGACCAAGAACACATTCTCAATTAGAAAACTTCAATTTGGCTCCACCACATCCTGAATAGTTTTCTTAATTCTTTCATTTCCCCTTCCTCATTCTTTTATTGTGCATAAAGTGACTAGAATATGTGCACAAGAATCTTGCTTTAAAAACAAACAAACAACTAAATGGCCAATGATTGTTTCATCAACATCTATGAAAATATCCCCTTTCTCCATCAGAAACTTGCTCACCTAACTCCCATCTTTATATTCCAATAAGTTATTAGCTCATGCTGTTTAACAAAAAACAACAATAAAATTTTCTACAAATCTTGTTTGGAGACTTGCAATGCTTTTCATTTGTCACTGTAAAATCAAGGACAATTTTATAACTTTATTTGTATGTAGCTGTCACATGTATAGCAACAATATGTCTTTAAGTAATGATAAATTTTAATATATTTTTATTGATTTCAGAAAGGAAGGGAGAGGGAGGGAGAGAGAGATAGAAACATCAATGATGAGAGAGAATCAATGATAGGCTGCCTTCTGCATGTACCACACTAGGGATCAAGCCTGCAACCCAGGCATGTGCCCTGACTGGGAAAGGAACCATGTCCTCCTGGTTTATAGATCGACACTCAACTACTGAGCCACCTTGGTTGGGCAGTAGTGATAAATTATTTTAAGGAGATGGATCTTAGGCACTTTTCAAGTCAAGTATATTAAAATTTTATGTGCCCTCTAAGCTGGGACTTGTTTGTGGCTTTGGCAACAGGTCAGTCCGAGGCTTAACCCTATAGCTGCGCCCTACAGGCCTGGTCGCCCCCAACTGCCCTCCCCTGCAAGCCTGGGTCCCCCACAACTGTCCTCCCCTGCAGGCCTGGTTGCCCCTAACTGCCCTCCCCTGCTGGCCCAGTCACCCCACCAGGATTGGGCCTAAACGGGCAGTCGGACATCCCTCAAGGGGTCCCAGATTGGAGAAGGTGTAGGCTGGGCTGAGGGACAATCCTCCCCGCCCCCCCGCCCCCATGCACGAATTTCGTGCACCAGGCTTTTAGTATTTGATAAAGGAGGCAAGAACATACATGGAGTAAAGACAGTCTCTTCAATACATGGTGTTGAGAAAATTGGACAGGTACATACAAAAAAATGAAACTAGATCACCAACTAACACCACACACAAGAATAAACTCAAAATAGCTAAAAAAATTTAAATGTAAGTCATGAAACCATAAAAATCCTTGAGGAAAATGTACACAGCAAAATATCAGACATTTCATGTAGCAAAATTTTCACTGATACAATGCCTAGGGCAAGAGAAACAAATGAGAAAATAAACAAATGGGACTACATCAAAATAAAAAGCTTCTGCACAGCAAAAGAAACCAGCATTAAAATGAAAAGGGAACCCACTGGATGGGAGAACATATTTTGCCAATAATACATCTGATAAGGGGTTAGTTTCCAAAATATTTAAAGTTCTTATACAACTCAACAGAAGGAAGACAAACGATCCAATCAAAAAAATGGGCAGAGAACCTAAATAGACACTTCTCTAAAGAGGACATACAATTAGCCAAGAGACATATGAAAAAATGCTCAAGGTCACTGATCATCAGAGAAATGCAAATTAAAACAACAATGAGATACCACCTCACACCTGCCAGAATGGCTATCATCAATAAATCAACAAACAAGTGCTGGAGAGGATGTGGAGAAAAGGGAACAGTAGTAAACAGTTTTTAAGTTTCCTCAAAAAAATTAAAAATGGAACTGCCATTTGACCTAGTGATTCCACTTCTAGAAATATATCATTTGACCTAGTGATTCCACTTCTAGAAATATATCCTAAGAAGCCTGACACCAATCAGAAAGAATACTAGTATCTAAGATCTGGAAACAGCCCAAGTGCCCATCAGAAGCTGAATGGATAAAAAAGCTGTGGTACATTTACACAATGGAATACTATGCAGCTGTAAAAAAAGAAGGATCTCTTACCCAGCGGTTCTCAACCTGCTGGCTCTCTTAACCCAGCGGTTCTCAACCTGTGGGTCGCGACCCCTTTGGGGGTCGAATGACCCTTTCACAGGGGTTGCCTAAGATCATCCTGCATATCAGATATTTACATTACGATTCATAACAGTAGCAAAATTACAGTTATGAAGTAGCAACGAAAATAATTTTATGGTTGGGGGTCACAACATGAGGAACTGTATTTAAAGGGCCAGAAGGTTGAGAACCACTATCTTAACCTTTGAGACAGCATGGAGGAACCTGGAAAGTATTATGCTAAGTAAAATACACCAGTCAGAGAAAGACAAGTATCACATAATCTCACTTATATGTGTAATCCAATGAACAAAATAATCTGACAAACAAAATAGATCCAGAGACATGGAACAGACTGAGGATTCTCAGAGGGAAGGGGGAGGAAGGAAGAAATTAACCAAAGAACCTATATGCAGGAGAAACCAAGATGGCGGCATAGGTAAACACCTGAAATTGCTGCCTCACACAACCACTTCAAAAATACAACTAAAAGACAAAACGGACTTCATCCAGAACCACAGGAAGGCTGGCTGAGTGGAAATTCTACAACTAGAAGGAAAGAGAAAAGCACACTGAGACTCAGAGGAGGTGAGGAAGTAAAGTGCAGAGATACGGAGGCGCTCGTGGAAAGAGCTGGCAACATTTTAAAAGATACACAAAAGACCTAAGATCAATAATGTAAGATTCATCTCAAGAGCTAAAAAAAGAGAATATCAAACCCAAATTAAGTAGAAGAAAATAAATAAAAATCAGAGTAGAAATCAATAAAATGCAAAATAGAATAGCAACAAAGAAAAATCAGTGAGACCAAAATTGATTCTTTGAAAAACCAATAAAATTGATAAATCTTTAGCAAGACTGACCAAGAAAAAAATAGAGATAAAAGACACAGATTACCAAAATCATTGATGACAGAGTGAAAATTATTACAGACCCTAAATAATCAGAAGGATTACAGAAATTATTATGAAGAATTTTATGCTCAAAATTTTAAAAAACATATGTTTTTATTGATTTTAAAGAGAAAGGGAGAGGGAGAGATAGATAGAAACATTGGTTCTCCCACAACCCAGGCATGTGCTCTGACTGGGAATAGAACCAATGACCTTTTGATGCACGGGATGATGATCAATCCACTGAGCAACACTGGCCAGGCTTATGTTAACAATTTAGACAACTTAGATGAAATAGAAAAATTCCTACTAACACACAAATTATCATAATTACCTCTATTAAGAAAGTCTAAATTGCCAATACCCTGACTTTTAATAACTTCATTCGTGTTTTAAAACCTTTCCACAAAGTCCAGGCCTAGACGGCTTCATTGAGGAATCCATCAAACATTTAAGGCAGAAGTAATATCAATTCCATGCAAACACTTTCAGGAAACAGAGGAAAACGGAACACTTTCCAACCTATTTTATGCGGTTAATATTACCCTAATATCAAAGAGAGACAAAGACATCACATGAAAATAAAATAACAGACCAATATCACTCATGAACATAAACACAAAAATTCTTTTTTAAAAAATATATTTCTATTTATTTCAGAGAGGAAGGGAGAGGGAGAGAGAGACAGAAACATCAATGATGAGAGAGAAGCATTAATTGGCTGCCACCTGCACACCCCCTACTGGGGATCGAGCTTGCCACTCGGACACGTGTCCTTGACCAGAATCAAACCTGGGACCCTTCGGTTTGCAGGCCAACGCTCTATCCACTGAGCCAAATTAGCGAGGGTAGACACAAAAATATTTAACAAAATATTTACAAATTGTATCCGGCAACATATAAATAGGATTGGACACTATTGCTAAATGTTTTTTTCTGGAAATGTACCATTGATTTAACTCTAAAAATAAATTAATGTAGTATACCACATTAATAGAATAAAGAAAAAAACACATTATCTCAATTAATGCGGAAATTTTTACAAAATCCAATACCCATTCATGATTAAAAATAAAAACTCTCAATAAATCAGAAATAGAGGAAATTTTCTCAATCTGATAAAGGACAGCTACAAAAAACCTAGAGCTAACATCATACCTAATTATACAGATTGGCTGCTCTCCCCCCATGGCCAAGAACAAGACAAGAATGTCTGCTCTCAGCACTTTCACTCAACATTTTGCTGAAGATTCTAGTACAAAAAGGCAAGAAAAGAGTGAAAGGCATACTGATGGGAAGAAATAAAACTGTCTTTATTCATGAATGACATGGCCTTGAATGTAAAAAGTCCTAAGGAATGTCCAAAAAGAAAAAAGAAAAACAAAAAAAGCTAATAGGTGAGTTTAGCAAGGCCATAGGCTATTAGACCAAAACATAAAAAACCAGTTCTATTTCCAAAACTAGCAATAAACAATAAAAATTGAGATTAAAATTTTTTATTCAAAAAAGCATCCCAAAAATAAAATATTTAGGAACAAATTTAGCAAAAGAAGTGCAAGACCTATACACTGAAAACTAAAAAACATTGCTGAGAGGTTTAAAGAAGAGACAAAGGCAGGGTGGGGCAAAAGTAGGTTAACAGTTGTTCATATGTAAAATACAATTAATAAACAAGAATGCAAGAATAAACTCTGCTTCATGTACTCACAACTATAAATCTACTTTTGCTCCACCTTGTAAATGAAGAGAAATATATTATGTTCATAAATTAAAATATTCAATACTATTAAGATGGTAATTATTTCTAAATTGATCTATAGATTCAATGAAAATCCCAGACAGCTTTTTAAATAATTGACCTTCTGATTCTAAACCTTATTTGGAAATGCAGAGAACCTAGAATAGCCAAAATAGTTTTGAGTAAACAAAGATTGAGAACTCTACCTGATTTCAAAGTTTTCTGTGAAGTTACCGTAATCATGACAGTGTGGCATTGACGTAAGGATAGACATGTAGAATAATGGAATAGAATAGGAAATCCAGAAATAAACATATTTATGGTCAATTGTTTTTTGACAAAGATGCTAAAATAATTCAAGGAGAAAAATATGCATTGCCGTAGCTGGTTTGGCTCAGTGGATAGAGTGTCGGCCTATGGACTGAAGGGTCCTGGGTTCGATTCCAGTCAAGGGCACGTACCTCGGTTGCAGACTTGATCCCCAGTAGGGAGCGTGCAGGAGGCAGCCAATCAATGATCCTCTCTCATCATTGATGTTTCTATCTCTCCCTCTCCCTTCCTCTCTGGAATAAATAAAGCATATATTTTTTAAAAAGATGTGTTGTTGTTTTCAAAAAATAGTGGTTGGAACAATGAGACACCCATATGCAAACAAATACACATTACCTCAAAATATGTACAAAAATTAACTCAAAATGGATCACAGACCTAAATATCAGTGTTAAAGTTATAAAACTTCTAGAAGAAAATCACTGTGACCTTGAGTTGGGCAAAGATTTCTTAGACATGACACCAAAACATAAACCATAAAAGAATAAATTGATAAATTGGATTCATAAAAATTAAAAATGTTTGCCCATAAGCATTGTTAATAAGGTACAGATTGGGAGATGTTTGCAAATCACAAATCTGACAAGTGACTTATACAGAATATATAAAGAACTCTTAAAACTCAACAGTAGTTTAAAAAATCCAATTTAAAAAACTGGCAAAAGAACAGACACTTCACCAGATATACGGAGGGGAGACAAGCATGTGAAAATATGTTCAACATCATTAGCCATCAGGAAAATGCCAACTAATGATGAGGTATCACATCTATTAGGATGACTAAAATTTAAAAGTCTGACAATATGCCCGGCCAGCATGGTTCAGTGGTTAAGTGTCGACCTATGAACCAGGAGGTCGAGGTTCAATTCCCAGTCAGGGCACATGCCCCTATAGCAGGCTTGATTCCTAGTGTGGGGCATGCAGGAGGCAGTCAATCAATGATTCTCTCTCATCATTGATGTTTCTATTTCTCTCTCCCTCTCCCTTCCTCTCTGAAATCCTATATAATAAAAGGCTAATATGCAAATCGACCAAACAGTGGAATGACTGTTCACTATGACACGCACTGACCCCCAAGGGGCAGACGCTCAATGCAGGAGCTGCTCCCTGGTGGTCAGTGCACTCCCACAGGGGGAGCGCCACTCAGCCAAAAGCCTTGAACCAGGCTCACGGCTGGTGAGTGCAGCGGCGGTGGTGGGAGCCTCTCCTGCCTCCACGGCAGGGAGCGGGCCTAAGCCATCAGTCAGACATCCCCTGAGGGCTCCCAGACTGTGAGAGGGGGCTGGCCAGGCTGAGGGAGCCTGCCTCCCAAGTGCACGAATTTTGTGCACCAGACCTCTAGTCAATAATAAAATAAAATAATAAATAAAATAAAAATCTGACAATGCTAAATGCTGATGATGATGTGGAGAAAATGGATCTCATACATCCTTGGTGGGAAGGTAAAATGGTACAGCCACTCTGAAAAATGTTTTGGCAGTTTTTTGTAAAACTAAACATACACTAACCATACAACCAAGCAATCATGCTTCTGAGCATTTATCCCAGAGACATGAAAACTTAGGTTCACACAAAAAACTATATAAATGTTCATAGTAACTGAACTATATAAATGTTCAGTATTTGTAATAACCCCAAACTGGAAACAATCTGAATGTCTTCCAATGGGAGAATGGATAAACTGGGGTACATTTAATGGAATATGACTCGGCAATAAAAAGAAATGGGCTATTGATATATATGCAACAATGTGCATGAATCTTAAGAACAGTAAGTAACAGTCTCCAAATGTGTAATTCTTTATGATTCCATTTCTATAACATTCCTGAAATGACAAAATTATGGAGATGGAATACAGATCGGGGCTGAGAGAGGTTAGGGATGGAGGGAGGAAGTGTCTTTGTATTGATGGGACAATTTGGTATCTTGATTATAGTGGTGATTACATACATCTATACTTGTGATAAAATTGCATAGAACTATATATATTATAGAACACACACACGTGAGTGCATGTAAAAACTGATGAAATATGAATGAAATCTGTAGTCTAGTTAATAGTATTGTTCCAATGTCAATCTCCTTGTTTTTATATTGTACTATATATGATTGTGTTGTTAATCACATGACTATATACATTTCTCAAAACTCATTCAACTATAGGCTTAAATTAGTGATTTTTATTATATGTAAATTATACCTCAGAAAGCTAATTTTAAAATGTGAACTAACCCTGGCTGGTGTGACTCAGTAGTTAGAGCGTCAGCCCAGGCAACCGAAGGGTCGAGGGTTCGATTCCAGGTCAAGGGCATATACCTACCTGTGTTGTGGGTTTGCACGCCCCCCCCCCCACCCCCATGGGAGCATGTGCTGGAGGCAACCAGTCCACTGGTTTTTTTCTCTCACATCAACATTTTTTTCTCTCTCTCTCTCTCCTCTCTTCCACTCTCTGAAGAGCAATTTTTTTTTCTTTGCTCCAGCCGGTTTGCTCAGTGGATAGAGCATCAGCCTAGAGGCCAAGTCCCGGGTTTAATTCCAGTCAAGGGCATGTACTTTGGTTGCAGGCTTGTGCAGAAGGCAACCAAGTGATATGTTTCTCTCATCAATGTTTCTCTCTGTCTTTCCCTCTCTCTTTCACTCTCCCTAAAAATCAATGGAAAAATATCCCTGGGTAAGGATTAACAACAACAACAAAAATTATATATATATATATATATATATATATATATATATATATATATATATATATATATCCTCACCTGGCTGGTGTGGCTCAGTAGTTGAGCATCGACCTATGAACGAGGAGGTCACAGTTCGATTCCCCATCAGGGCACATGTCTGGGTTGTGGGCTCGATCCCTCCCTCTCCCTATACACACACACTCTGGTGAGAATTAACAAAAAAATGTGAAATAATAAGTACAGCCATCTAAAAAGGAAGAAAGGGAGGGAGGAAAAACAACTTGGAGGTAACAAAAACTATACAAGGCAAAGAAAACTAAAACACACACATAATACATGTATCAGGGGTAGAAGACGGTGATTCCACACAGTAAAAATAGGTGTAAAAAAAAAGGGATTCATGAATTTGGTTTCGGCACCAAACATTAGGATTGCTGAAGAAGAAACACACGAGGCCAAAAGGGGTACAGAATTATAAATGTATTAGGTCATCTGGATAACCAAATGGGTTGAGCTCCAAAATGGCACCAGCACGCAGGCATGGGGAGTCAGAGATTTTAAAGGAATTGGCTTTTTCTGGGTGGAGAATTCTCCGGGCAGGTCCTGAGGGGAAAGATAATGGTCTTAGCAAGTGGAATGTTGTCTTAGCAAGTGGAATGTGGTCTAAGCTAAAGGGAATGTAGGTTGTGAAGTGGTCTAAAGGTCAGTTCCCAAGGGAGGGGGTGTGGATTCAATTATTTGATCAGACTTAACATATACTATAAGTACAATTATGTAAAATATATTTCATATGGACAGTGAACAAAGGAAATATACACAGAAAAATATTTTGTTACAATGATGACGTGTATTTTTAAATGTATTTTAAATTATCCTTATTATGTATGTAAATTAAGATTAAAAATCTTTGCTCACCCTCCCAACACCCCCAAGTACCTGCAGAATAAAGTCCAAACTTTCCAAATCCTATAATGCCTCCCCACGACCTTAAGACCTTATAGGATTCTAAACAGGAAGTTTTAGTTTGTTCTGCCTGCTCAACTGCCATTTCCTGACTCTGCTCTCCACCCAACCGCATTCCAACCAGACCAACCACCTTCAGACCAACCACCTCCCCCAGAGTCGTCTTGAGGTGCCCTCAGCTTCCAAAAACTATTTCCTCCCTACCCCCAATTCCTTCTCCCCTGCACATGAAACCATGGTAATGTTAGGGGCAAAAATTGAATATTGGGGACTAGCTATAATGATAAGCAATGTTAATCGTGCTATGTTAACCATGGTTGTTTTGTTCTGATTAAAGAATGCACATTCCAACCTGGCTGGGAGGGGGACCTGGGAGCTCACCTGGAAATTCAGCCCATTCTCTACAGCTGGGAGCTGCCAGTTATCATGGGAAGATTAACAACCAGAGGCACCAGCCCTTTGCATACCCCGAGGCTTTGGCAAACCCCAACCCACACTGCCAGTAAACTGCCCACTTTGCATACCCATTCTTACCTTTTTTGCCTACTCTCCCATGTAATCTTTGTCCTTCTACCCAATATAAACAGCTGGCTTATGGGGAGCGGGGATAGCAGATTTTGTGGATGACCTGCTGCTCTCCCATACTGCTTGCATTATTGGAATAAACACTCATATATGATTCAATGCTGCCTCTGCTTAATTGGCTCAAGTAATGACAGGCAGCCCAGAGCCATTCACTGTCCGGTTTCAGTAATGCTTATCAATTAGCTGTAGTTGAGTTATCACTTGGTTTAGGAGCCTTTTCTCAGAGTAGAGAAACTATAATCCTGGGGCCTGGCCACACACAGTAGACCCTTTAAGCTTTGTTCAACATTAAGGGAGGCTGGGTAGGACAGTAACTGTAATGTCTCCTCTTTCAGGAAGCCTTCCTGATTTCTATACCACCACCACCATTCCAGGAGCAGATAAATTCTCCTTCGTTCGGATCATCATAGCACTTATGTGGCTTCCTCGAGTGAATCACTTTTTCTCCCTCTAACTCAGTTTCCTCACCTGTAAAATGAAGGCAATAATGATACTTATCTCACCAGGTTACCGTGAGGATTAAATCAGGATATGTTTACAACACCCCATGTCAAGCTCATGCTAAATACCCAAGAAAAGGAAGCCGTTGTGGTGATAATTTTGACACCTTAATATGACATTTGTCTTACTTGTCTCATATTGCACCATGTACATATTTCGCCTCCCCTATTAGATTGCAAACTCTCAGTGGGCAGGGAGCATGTCTTGTTTATCTTTGTATATTCCACAGTGCATGGCACACTGTCTGTCCACAGTAGGCTTTTAACAAATCATTCTTGAATGTGCACAACAAGCACACTCAGAGGCCATGCGCACGTGTAGGTGTGTGCATACCCTCAGGGCACACCTATGCCAATACATTTTTCTGTCCTCATCTTGGCTGACATTCTGGTCTGTCTCATTCCACATCACTGGTCATTCTCCAGCGATGACTCCTGTGATCTATCTCTTGGATTCCCACCTACCCCTCTGGCAACTACTTCAGACTCCTTCAAGCCCCAACCCCTCCCCCGCTTGCCCTTAAATGTCTGTGTTCCCCATAGTGCCATCTCAGCCCTGTTCTTCTCCCTTTGGACACTGTTGAGTGACCTCGTCTAAACCATAGATACACACGGGAGATGTATGAAAAAGTCACCAGCCTAGCCCTCCCTCCTGACCTCTAGACCCACAAAACCTGGTGGGCATCCTGCCCTCCTTCCTTCACCTCCCTCCCAGGGCTGATCACAGTCCCATGGCTTCTTCTGCCTTGCACGGTAACGGGGTCAGCTCAGACCCCCCCCCCCCCCATTTTTCACTTGGGCCCTGTAGTCAGGCTCTCCTCTATTCTCTCAGCTGCTGCGAGTGCGCTCCCCTCAGTTGGGTTTCCTGCTGAAACCCTGTCATTGTGGATGAAGGGGTGCGTACCTGAATAGGTATATGATGAATCATATAGTTACTATAGTAAAAATGTTAACTGCGGAATCCAAGTGGTGAATATAGGAGTGTTTGTTGCAATTCTTTCAATTTCCTTGTGCTTCAAATTTTTCATAAGATGTTGGGGGAAATATCCTTCAGTGATTCCTTTTAGATTTTTGGATGAAACGCAAGACTCCATGCAGTTCATACGGCCCTTTAAGATCTGGCCATGCTGCCTCCTTCTACACCCTCATCTGCCACCACTCACAGGTCCCCTTCCCACAAACCATCCCAGGTCACTTAGAGCCACCCGGGAGAGTCGTGCCATTTCATTCCTCTGCGTCCACGTACTGGCTGTTCCTTCTTCCCAGAACACTCTTCCCTGTATTCTTCTCCAGCGACCCCCGAACCCCTGGTCACTCTCTAAACTCATCTCAAGTGACGCCTCCTCCAAGAAGCTTTTGCTGAACCCCTCGGATGGAGGCCCCTTATCTGGTTCCCCCAGGCTCTCCCATAGCTCAGCCGAAGGGTAAGCCACCAGGGCCTCACCCAGGGCTGGATTTGCAGATAAGCTGCAGCGCTGGAAGCCGGCCTGAGAACTGGGGTCTGAATCACAGATGATCTCTAACTTTTCCCCTCAGAGGAACAAACACGCTCAGCTGGGGGCAAGTCCTGAGGGTACACCTGACCCGCAGACCCCGGAGCCTCCAGGAGGGGCCCGAGCTCTGATGGGGGTGGGGCCCCCCAGGAAGAGGTCCTGGCGGGGTGGGGAAGAAGGCGGGGCCTGAGGCTGTGCTCGTCGGTGTCCCGGAGCTGGGACGGAAGTTGCCAAGTACAGTTAGTTTCAGTTTTGTTTCTCTTGCAGGCACCTTGCCGCAGCCGTGTCCAGGCCTCGGCCCCCCACTCCTGGTGCTGGAGCCCAGGGTCAGCTGAGGCCAGGTAAGGAGAGGCGGGGAAGGGGAGCTGAAGGAAGAGCTAAACTGCAGGGAGTTGGGGGAAGGGAGAGAGCGCACGGGAGGAAGAGGAAGGGAGGGGGGAGGCGGGGAGAGGGACCCGGAAGTCAGGAAGAGAGGGGAGGCTGGGCGGGAGCACCCCCACTTCACCCCACGGGACCAGAGGTCTGAGGCTTCTCTGGGAAAGACCCCTTCCCACTCTCTGAGCTCTGTCCCCAGCCCCCACTTTCCGGAAGTTTGGGGGAAATTCCCTAAGTCCCTTCAGTATTTCACAGCCACTGTGCTGGGAGCTGGGGGGATGCCCAGATGAGCCTCACGCATCTCAGACCCTTCAGAGGTTTCTAGGAGAGCAGAGGGCCTCTTGCAGCAGGAAAGACTGAAAGAAGAGGACTCTAGGGCAGTGATGGCGAACCTATGACACGTGTGTCAGAGGTGACACGCGAACTCATTTTTTTGGTTGATTTTTCTTTGTTAAATGGCATTTAGATATATAAAATAAATATCAAAAATATAAGTCTTTGTTTTACTATGGTTGCAAATATCAAAAAATTTCTATATGTGACACGGCACCAGAGTTAAGTTAGGGTTTTTCAAAATGCTGACACGCCAAGCTCAAAAGGTTCGCCATCACTGGTCTAGGAGTTGAGGCAAAGGCTACTGTGACCCCCAGGCCCAGCGGCTGGAAGGAGCGGGCAGGGCAGCCCCTTCCCTCAGCCTCCCTGCTGCCTGCTCTAGAACCCATTTCAGGAAGTCAGGGCATGAAGTGGGGCCCCCACTCCCCATGAAGCCACTCCCAGGGTCTAGAAGACAGGTGTATGCCCGGGGGAAATTGGGGCCCTTTATACTGCCCCAATCGCCAGGAGTCAAGACAGCTCCGCCCACCTGGGCCTTCCGCTGTGTCCCCCCAACCCAGCACCTCAGCCCCAGCAGGATCCCCAGGACCTATTCACACAGGGGGCTTGGGTCTCACTTGCCACCAGGCTTGTCGTTACTCTGTTAGCTCTCTGAGGCCAGGGGTTTCTCTTCTTGGTCTTGTCATTTCTTATATCTCTTAACACATGCAAGCAGCACTGACTTTTTTCATATTTGCTGAATGTATGCAAGGAGGAGGGCATCTCCCTGGCTCAAGAGCAAATGGACAGAGAACTCAGAAGACCAGAAGAAAATTCCTGGCCATCCAGGTGATTCTCCAGTCCTGGTGGGGCTTGAGCATAGCGGGAGAGGCAGGAGGGCAGGCTGGTGGCGTGTTCTGCTAATCCTGACTCTTGGCTTGCAGCATGATGTCCCAAGGATCCTCACCCTCCCTCCTGGAGGCCCTGAGCAGCGACTTCCTGGCCTGTAAAATCTGCCTGGAGCAGCTGCGGGCACCCAAAACCTTGCCCTGCTTGCATACCTATTGCCAGGACTGCCTTGCCCAGCTGGCCGAGGGCGGCCACCTCCGATGCCCTGAGTGCCGCGAGACCGTGCCAGTGCCACCCGCTGGCGTGGCCGCCTTCAAGACCAACTTCTTTGTCAATGGGCTCCTGGATTTGGTGAGGGCTCGGGCTGGTGGAGACCTGCACGCAGGAAAGCCAGCCTGTGCGCTGTGCCCTCTGATGGGGGGTGCCAGTGCCGGGGGGCCAGCCACAGCCCGGTGCCTAGACTGTGCTGATGACCTGTGCCAGGCCTGTGCCGATGGGCACCGCTGCACCCGACAGACTCACACCCACCGAGTGGTGGACCTGGTGGGCTACAGGGCAGGGTGGTATGACGAGGAGGCCCGGGAGCGCCAGGCAGCCCAGTGCCCCCAGCACCCAGGAGAGGCCCTGCGCTTCCTGTGCCAGCCCTGTTCCCAGCTACTGTGCCGTGAGTGTCGCCTGGATCCCCACCTGGATCACCCCTGCCTGCCCCTGGCTGAAGCTGTGCGTGCCCGAAGACCAGGCCTTGAGGAGTTACTAGCAGGTGTGGACAAGAACCTGGCCGAGCTAGAGGCTGCCCGGATGGTGGAAAAGGAAGCCTTAACCCGCCTGCGGGAGCAAGCGACCAGGGTGGGGACACAGGTGGAGGAGGCTGCTGCGGGGCTTCTCCGGGCCCTCCTGGCCCAGAAGAAGGAGGTGCTGGGGCAGCTAAAGGCCCACATGGAGGCTGCCGAGGAGGCTGCTCGGGAAAGGCTGGGAGAGCTGGAGGGCCGGGAGCAGGTGGCCCGGGCTGCCGCTGCCTTTGCCCGTCGGGTGCTCAGCCTCGGTCGCGAGGCCGAGATCCTCTCGCTGGAGGGGGCGATTGCCCAGAGGCTCCGGCAGCTGCAGGATTGTCCCTGGATGCCTGGACCAGCCCCCTGTCTGCTGCCCCAGCTGGAGCTCCATCCTGGGCTCCTGGACAAGAACAGCCAGCTACTGTGGCTCTCCTTTGAGAATCAGCAGTCCCAGAAGGACAGTGGGAAAGATGGAGCTGGGAGCCAGGGAGGTGAGGAAGCCCAGAGCCCCAGAGAGGATGGAGCCAAGATGGAGAGACAAGGTGCCGCCCAGCCCCAGAGTAGGGATGGAGCCCAGACCCCAAAAGAGGACAGAGCCCAGCCTCCCCAGGAAAATGGAGCCCAGACCCCAAAGACAGACAGAGCCCAGGCCCAGAGAGAAGGCAGATCGCAGATGCCTCAAGAGGATGGAGAAGTCCAGACTGCAGGGGGCGGCAGATCCAACAAGAAGAGGAAATTCAAAGGCAGGCTCAAGTCCATTTCCCGGGAGCCCAGCCCTGCGCCCGGGCCCAACCTGGAGGGCTCTGGCCTCCTCCCCAGGCCCATCTTTTCCTGCAGCTTTCCCACTCGGATGCCTGGAGACAAGCGGTCTCCCCGGATCACTGGGCTCTGTCCCTTTGGCCCCCGGGAGATCCTGGTGGCTGATGAGCAGAACAGGGCTCTGAAGCGCTTCTCCCTTAATGGCGACTACAAAGGCGCTATACCTGTCCCCGAGGGCTGCTCCCCGTGCAGCGTGGCCGCCTTGCAGGGTGCGGTGGCCTTCTCAGCTGGGGCTCGGCTGTACCTCATAAGCCCTGACGGTGAGGTGCAGTGGCGCCGGGCACTGAGCCTGTCCCAGGCCAGCCATGCGGTGGCTGCCATGCCGAGTGGGGACCGGGTGGCTGTCAGTGTGTCGGGGCACGTGGAGGTGTACAACATGGAAGGCAGCCTGGCCACCCGCTTCATCCCGGGGGGCAAGGCCAACCGAGGCCTTCGGGCACTGGTGTTTCTGACCACCAGTCCCCAGGGCAATTTTGTGGGGTCAGATTGGCAGCAGAATAGTGTGGTAGTCTGTGATGGGCTGGGTCAGGTGATTGGGGAGTACGGAGGACCAGGCTTGCATGGCTGCCAGCCAGGCTCCGTGTCTGTGGATAAGAAGGGCTATATTTTTTTGACCCTCCGAGAGGTCAACAAGGTGGTGATCCTGGACCCGAAGGGGTCATTGCTAGGCGACTTCCTGACAGCCTATCATGGCCTGGAAAAGCCCCGGGTGACCACCATGGTGGACGGCAGGTACTTGGTCGTGTCCCTCAGTAACGGGACCATCCACATCTTTCGGGTCCGCTCTCCTGACAGTTAAAGGACTGGGCCTGGGGTGGAACTGGGTGGGATTGGGGAGGGAGTGGGGCAGGGTTATCATGGGAGGTGGTGGACGAGGCATTTTCCCAGAGGGCAGGTGTTGGCAACCTTTCCCTGTAACATGCCACACTGCCAACCCCGTTTTGGGTGTGCAGAGTTAGGGACCAAGGCGTGGGGCATGACCAAAGTTCCCAGAAGCAGAGGAGGAGGGACTGGCAGGGTGCTGGGAGTAAACCACCTCTTGCTTTTTGTGGGTGACTGCCCCCACCATCACCGCCACCCCCTCTGCTACTCTTGTTATAGTTTAAGTCTCTGAGATTGGTAAGCTTGTCCTAATTTGCATTCTTCGAAACAATTCCTGGTGGAGGAGCCCAGCGGGAGTCTTTGGGGAGGTGGGCAGAAGTCCTCCGAGCCCACAAGGTCTCAGGGTGTGTCAGGCACATGCCTCTGAACTGGCTCTCCCCGGATTGGGACAGGGACACGCCAGGTCAGAAGAGGCCTGGGATTTCAAAACGGCAGTTCATGGCATCTCCCACAGCCGTGGGCAGGAGTGCAGGCTTCTCTGATAATAGCGTCCCCCATGCAGTATGGGATGGGCTTCATGGGCTACCAAGTGCAGGGCCAGCCCGGACTAAGAGGGGTTTACCTCAAAGTCCACAAAGAGAATGTGCTGCTGGAAGACAACCTGGCAGGGTCAGAGTCTGATACCCGGGGTTCTGAGTGTGAGAGAAGGGACCCCAGGTGCCCCTGCCACCTCTGAGCCAAGACTTATGTAGGATCTCTTCTGTGTTTATATCTTTACATTTCCTGGAGTCTATATTTAGTTTCCTCTTAGTTTTCCAGCAAAATTCCGTTGGAGAAATGTTGGCTTTCATTGGCTGAACTAAGGGGTGAGGGAATGTGTCCTTCGGTAGGCCACTGCTGCCGGGGCCAACAACCCAACCCTAGAGGCCTGCTGTGGGATTGGGGAGACAATGGCTGGAAACCCTAAGAAGTTGTAGTGGGGCTAGGATGGTGGAGGAGTGAAAACCGGAGGGAAGGACCTTGGAGGTGAACCACAACCACGGGTTCTTTGCGTAGGTCATGGCAATGGTGGAACTGAGGTGGACGTGTTTAGCCAGGGGCTGTCGAGAGATGACCTGAGGGAATCGTAATGTTAGGATCATGGACAATGGAGTGTTCGAGGGAACCAGGGGAATTAGGACAAGTCCAAATCGAAAGCGCAGAGCATGGAGGAGGGGACGTATTGCTTGTTTATTGATGTGATGGGGGAAATCTTCAAGGCCAGGTGAACAAATTCAATTATATAAAAATTGAAATGTGTACAGCAAAGAACGAAGATTTTAAAAAACAATAAGATGAGAAGACTGCATATGTAGAATTGATCTGAGTAAGAGCTGAGCCTGCATATATGCAGTGACCAACATATCTTACTTGGTCAGAGGACCAAATAGGCTGTGTGCCCAGGAGGAAACGTGCACAGGCCAAGACTACTAAGCAAAACGATTTTTAAAAGTCAGCCGCTTTCATGTGTCAGAAATACATTTTTAAAATATGTCGTGGAGAAACAGACTCCTGGCACTATAAAATGGTGCTTCCTGGAGAGAATTTTAGCAATACTTGACAAGAGTACAAAAAAAAAAATGACTGTAAAACTCAGTTATCTCACTTTGGGGAATACGTTCTGGGAAAATAATTCAAAAGAAAAAAGTATTTGCACAGAGGTATTTGTGGCCACCCTATAAATTACAGTCTTGACTGGAACTGCTCAGCTGTGGGGGACAGCTAAGTAGATTGTGGTCTGTTAGGACAATGAGCTACTGCCTTCATATATGATAACTATGAAAACTATTTACAAGAATATGTTGTGTGATGTAATCACAAGGCAAAAGAGAATTCGGATTATGATCACATGATGATTGCAACAAGGTGAAAGCATGTCTGAATCATTACCAAGTGGAAATAGGTTCAAAATATGTAAATAGTCAGTGATTTGGGAGATTGGGTTCTTTCTGAGTTATTTTGTGCTGTTGTTACTCGTATATGCACATTACTACTTAGTTATTTTTGTCCATTAAGTAACATATGCTTGAATATTTACTTTAAAAATACACCTCTATAAATGATATTCAAGAAGAGCTCCTGGATTTGCGAATGGATATGTCTCTTAGCACAAATGAGACTGTTCTGATAGAAGAGGGGCAGGAGTCAGGGGGAGAGTACCAGCTGGCCGGGCGTGGCAGGGAGAAAGGCCATCAGAGCAGGGGTCTATTTGGTGACTGACCAAGGAGCCCTCTATGGGAAGGGTTACCAAGGTCAGTGATCCCTTAAGGGAGATCATTGTGGAGTGCTCAGAAGGCAGGGGAAGGTCTTGTTGAGTTTGCCAACTAATTCAGACCAACTGGAAACCAAGTGGTGGTTCTAAGGAACCAACTAGTGTCGGGTGAGTTGCATTGGTGGGGAGGGTCTGTCTTTGCAGCTCTGTCTGCAGAGTTAACAAAAAGATGGCTCATAGTTCCCTTCCCATAAGCCATGTGTGAAATGAATTAATAGCTGTGAAAGGGGATGGGACAGTGGTAAGATACCAGAGATTTGCCACCTTAAATGACATAGCCCCTACCCAACCAAGTTGTCCAAAACCTTGGCTTATGGGAAATCTCCAGCAGGGGGACACTGTGGACACAGTCCACCATATGCTTGGGGAGGGGACAGTGGGGCGGCGTGGCCCAGCTCCCAGTCACAAAAGAGTTGAGATTGGGGTGTCCTGCTTATGTGTGTGGAGGGGAACCTGGGGATCACACATCTTCAGGTTGGAGCAGCAGCTCTACAGAGCTGTATAGGAACCATATGCCGAGGACCTGGCTGGTGAAATGGCTCCAGCCAAGCGGCTCACCCAGGAGGCAAACCAGGAATAGAGACCTTTAGAAAGGAAATGCCACCTGACTACAAGAAGAAATCCCGATGCTCCAGACATACAGGAGCCACGTGACTTTTCCAGAAGCTGTAAGCATCCCGGAAAACCAGGCATTGGAAGATTGACAGAAATTCTAAATTTTCCTCATTAAGGGGTAGGGGTGGGAAGGCACAGAACACTGGCAAAATATGAAATAGATGGGGAGTATAGCATTGAGCCAACTTAGAGGTAAAATCCCAGCATCTTAACTGTGACCTGGGAATCTTAACGAAACCCACAGAAAGCGCCACTCAGCAGCGAGGGAAAGAGTTCTTGGTTAAACTACAGATCTTAAGCAATCAGGAACATTGTGAAAGATACGCCCCCATCCCCACTGGACCACGACAGTTAACTTGGTCAGTCATTCCTCTTCCCGTTTGGAACTCTCCAGCTGGTGCATGTACTGGTGAAAGGAGAATGCCATTCATTCAGGTAGGGAGAAAGGGAGCAGAAAACCTCTTTCATATACTAGTACTTTGCACCTAAAAAAGTGAATGAAGAAGCAGAGACCTGGGTTGAGTACTGGCTCTTCCACTTAATAACTATATCTTGGTCTAGCTCCCTAACCTCTCTGCACCTCGTTTCTACATCAGTTAAGTGGGGATAATACTACCCACCATGCCCACCTCACAGGGTTGTGAGGACTGGGTGAGAAGTAGAATTATTTGTATTTTGTATGCCATAAAGCTCAAATCCGAGGTATTGGTTAGAAAAAAGTTCAGCTCACTTGTACTAACATAATACTCTTACATCAGTGTAAGCTTGAATGGGATGTTATGTGCACATATTGCAGATAAAAGCTCGACATTGCGTAGAGCGGTTACCTTCTTTTCCTTTGGAGAAGACTTTTATTTTTCATTCCAGCAGTTATTTGAAGATGCCATGTACTATAACACAACCGTGACTATAGGAGCAGAAGGGACCAATGGCCAGCTTGCTAAGATGCGATGCTATTCCGAAAAGCCAGCTGAGAACCAGACTACTAATGAAGGACTGATAACCGTAGATTCCTAGAGGTTCAAAATGGCGAGAGTGGCCTAATCTCTTGATAATCTAGAGAAAATACAATTTGGGAGGGAATAGCTCTCCTTTCATTGTAGTCTTATTATTACTGTGTCTATAAAGCCATGTTATATAATAAATCTACAGAGATAAAATTCCACAGGGGCAGAGTCCAAGAGAGAAGGCAGATCTTCCAAGAAAATTGGTGAGGTCGGTGACCTGAGCTGGGTAGGTGGGTGTCAAGATCAAGGGACTTGACCATCTCTCCTTGGCAGGTCAGCTGGGAGTTAGAGTTATCCCATGAATTAAATGGGAGACTGGACAAGGGTCCAGAGTTCTGTTTTGGGGAGAATGCAGTCTTGGACTAGCTGGAGTAGAGAGCTACCAGAGAGAGCACGCAAAAATGTTCCTTGCAAGAGGTAGACCAAGTTCCGATGCAGGTTTAGGAAGATTAGTAACTTGACCAGAGGTAGCAGAACCATCCTACCCAACTGGTGAGTGAGTATAGTTTAGTTAAATGGATCAGGACAAAAGCAAAAAAGGATCTTTGAGGGACCACAGATGCCTTTGGTTGCGGGAGTGGGTAAGGTGCAGCAGGGTCAGGGTGGACCTCACCTGAAGCCCCAGGTGAGGAATCTTTGGGACCAAATAGAGAAGGGCCTGTGTATAAAGAGGCGATCAGGAAGTAGCCTTGGGGAGGTTTTAGAAGGCAGCCTGACTTGTCTCGGGAGAACATTTGGACTGATTGGCGTATCAGCCAAGAGAGAGGGTTGAAATTGTAACTGGGGCTTCGTTATCTATGGCGTCAGCCCAGTAAATTTCTTTTAGTTGAAATGGGCTGAAAAATGTGCTGTAAACTCTCATTCCTTCAGTTGTGTTTATATCTTTATCCTGTTGCTGAATAAATTCTTTTTAAAATGTTGAACCTTTTCTCGGGTGGTTCATGGGTAGGGGGGACTATTAACACCCAGGCCCAGATGGCAAAGGGAAAATATATCATGGCCACCCCTGTTGTAGCTCCAAAGATGCCAACCCAGTACTTGGGAGGCATGGTCACCATCTGTGGTCCCACCCTTGTCCTGGGCCACTCCTGCTTGTAGCAGAGGGGCCCTGTAGGCGAAAAGGTGTACCTTCCAGGCTAAGGCTTGGTGGGAGCCAGCAGGTGATCTGGCCTAGCGGGACTGCACACAGGAACGCTCAGGTGAGGTATGACTGGGTGATGAGCCCAGGTCAGGGTAGCTGTGCCCACTACTGATCTCTGCTGGCGTTCTGTTTGGGAGAAACCAAATGAACATCGTGAATACCTTCTAGCATGCTGCATTTGCAAGCTCACAGTGGCCCCTGCAGGGCTGGGAGGTATCAGGCTGTAGGAATATCTGCCTGCTGGCACAACCCACCCTCCCTCCTCTGATCTGTCTCCAAAGCCTCTTCCTCCCCCCCACCCCCCACCCCCCATTCTCCTGCCCCTCCCCTCTGAGTGTCCTGAGCAGGAAGAAGAAAGACCTCAGGTCTTCATTTCTAATTCACACAGCCTCAGGCTCCCATCTAATTGAGCACCCACCTCCCTGTGCTTTTCACCCATGACTTCCAGCAGCCTCAACCCCTACAAAGTAGGAACATTAACATTATTTGACAGACAAGGACACGGAAGCCTGGCGAGACTTGCTCATGCGAAGTAAATTTAGATTCTGACTCCAAAGCTGACCTTCCAAACAGCTCTAAATCCCGAGCATGTGTCTCCTATTTCCTTGTTCGCCGATGAGTTGAACAAAATGAGATCTGAGGTTCTTTCCTGAGCTAACAGACCAGACCCCTGTCGCTATAATAGGTCCAGAATCCAGACACAAGAAGGGAAGCTCAGGGATACCCCTACGCATCCCACTGCTGTCTTGTGCTCACTGTCAGGGCCCCCCAAGATGAAGATGGAATGACAAGTGAGGGGAGAATGTTTTGAGAGGCTTGGTGGGGGAACAGGAGGTGTGGATCAGGGCCTACTGCTGCCGTGGTGACAGCCTGAATAAGAATTCCACAATTCATCATCTAATGACTCAGCCTGCTTTGGAGCTTCGCCTCTGCAAACCCCAGGGAGCATGACTCAGCAGCTGAGGGGGCCGGGTGCAGGCGAGATCACTGTGGTCCATGTGAGCGGTGACTGTGGAGAGAACGGTCTGTTCCCAGCTCCAAACCCCAAGGTGGCGTGTCTGCTTCTGTGGTCAGACACACACGGCCTGGGCTTCCTAGCCATGTGGCCAAGCCTCCCGCAGACTTGGGTCTCTCCTCCTCTGCATTCAAGAAGTCACGCCCCGGAGGCATCAGGGCCACCTCCTTTCCCACAGCTGTGGGATCTGCAGCAAGGGGCCTCTCTGCCTTCACTGCTCTTCCAGGATCAGGCCGGCCTTTAAATAAGGGCAGCAGAGGCCACACTATAGGGTGGGGAGGCCTATAAACATCACAGGCTGGGCACACAACTGGATAGATCAGGGGTCCTCAAACTTTTTAAACAGGGGGCCAGTTCACTGTCCCTCAGACCGTTGGAGGGCCGGACTATAGTTTAAAAAAAACTATGAACAAATTCCTGTGCACACTGCACATATCTTATTTTGAAGTAAAAAAACAAAACGGGAACAAATACAATATTTGTATTTGCATGTGGCCCGCGGGCCGTAGTTTGAGGACCCCTGGGATAGATGGTCACAGCATCCCTTCCCCCTCTGAGGGGGTGGGGTGAGATGGGGGATCCCAGGCCTTGATTTTGCTCAAAGCCCAACTTAGAAAATATCTCTTCCCCCCTCAGAAATAACAATGCATATTTTCCCTCCCTTTAATACTAAATTAGGGAAATCCATCAACTTACCAGAAGAAAACAGCCAAAGAAAGCTGCAGTGGATCAGCCCCGAGTCCAGGGAGGGGCTGGCACCACGGGCTGGTGCACACCGTGCAGGGCACACACTGCCCCCTGCTCGCCACCGCACCTGCCCGCCCTTCTCCAAAGCCTGATCATATGCAGCAATTTCGTCACTTGCAAGACCCTTCAGGACAAGAACTTCTGAGTCACGCTGAGCATCCCATAATCAGGTGCTCCATAAATATCTGCTGGTGGAAGGAACACATGAGTGAATCTGCTAAAACCTAGTCACCGGCATTGGTGTCAGATACATTGGGAGGAGACGCAGCTGTCATCAGGCATGGCCTGAGGCAAAAGAGGTTTATTCTTTTCCTTAGAAGGGAGACATGAGTAAGAGTAAACTTACCCAAATTCTGGGGGAAAAGGTAATAGTCTCCCTGTTGTACTTTTTCTTTTTCCCATAGCACTCTGACCTCCTAATGTAGCATTCCATTTCATTATTTATCCTGCTTCTTGTTTGTTGTTTGTCTCCTCCCCCAATATCCACCCTGGGGAGACGGCAAGCCCCGGAAGGACAGGACATTTGGCCTGTCTTGTACACTGATATGCCCTCAGAATAGTTTCTGAGATAAGTGAGTGAGTGAGTGAATGGTATCTATTGAGCATTTACTCTGATCCAGGCCCCTCTACCTGCTGTGCGCTGTACCTGTATCAAACATGTAGTCCCCTCAGAAGTTCTAAGAGGCAGATACTACTCTCATCCCTGGTTTAAAGGTGAGGAAGGTCAGGTTACAGAGATTATGCAACACAAACAAGATCACCAGGAGCTGGGCAAGTAGCCGGAGCGAGGCCAGCACCAACTGTTGCCGCCAGAGCCAACGCTTCACCACGCCCTGCGAGGAGCTGCCCGGGAGGCCTTCCAGGAAAGTCACACCCCACATAATCTTTGCTGATTGATGTTTTTCTTTATAACTCTCCCCACCAGCCTCCCACGCGAGCCCATTATACCTCCAGAAAATACCTTTGCCCAGAAGCGCAGCTTTTCCTCAGCTGGAAAGACATTTCCTGGTGGGAGAATCTTGGGGGCCTGGGACAGAGAAGGGGACTGGAGACCCTGGGCCTGGCTCTCCCTGCCTGGGCTCAGCAGAGCCGGGGTGGGGCTGTGCTGATCCTGCAGCCCACTCCCTCCCACCCCACAGACTGCTTGGGAGGCTGCCAGGCCCAAGCTGGGGAAGGCTGAACTCTTCTATGGGTTTCCTGCTGCCTGGAGCTGAGCTAGAACACAGGGAGGTCCTGCCCACCCCAGGGCACCAGAGCTCCAAGGCACTGTCTCCTCCCCAGGCTGTCTCTGCAGGGCCAGAGCAGAGAGAGCCAGGCCAGGCTCCCAGTCCCCTTCTCTGCCCCTGAGCCTCCGCGGCTCTCCTGCCAGGAAAAGTCTTTCCAGCTCAAAAGAAGCTGCGCTTTGGGGCAGAGATATCTTTTGGGTGTGGAATGAGGTCATAGGAGCAGGTGGTAGGAAGATAAAAGTATTCACCGACAAAGGTAATGTGGGTGTGACTTCCCTGGAAAGCCTCAGGTACAGTGCCTTGCCAAGGAGCAGCAAAGAGGTAGCCCAGGCCAGCAAGAGCTGGCATTGATCTGTCCAGCCACTTGCTCCTAGTGATCCCTGGAGAAAAGAATGGAGGTCCGAGAACATCAGGGGCAGGGAGAAGGCCGCAGGGCCCGGAGGCCCACACACATGTCCATGCTCAGGACACAGCGCCACATTGCCTCCACCCAAGAGCTTGGCGAGGCAGTGAGAGAGGAAGGGGATGGAACGGAGATGTCTGAGCAACAGCCACAGGTGGGTCATCAGGGCAGGCGGAAGCTGGATTGGGGTTTGTCAGGGAGACTGTGTCCCAATGTTGGAGAAGCAGCGCCACGCATCACTCACAGGGTTTCTGCCTGTGGCTGGGGCCGGGCATCTGCGCTGGTGTTTAGATGAGGGGAGGAGGAGTAGCTCTGTGATCTGCAAGCAAATGGAGGTGGGGGACATGCTGTCAGGGTGTTCCCAGGCAGGGCATCCTGCCAGCCTTCATCTCATCGAAGAATCAAGACTGGAATTTCCCTGAAGCTCATTTCCTACCATTTAATGCTCAGTCAAGGAACACAGCTGCCAAGTCTGTCCCTGAAGGGCAAATGCTGGGCGTGGGCAAGGAGCAGAGACCTCCAGGAGGGCCTCCAGGCCCTGTCTACCTCTCCGCCCCAAAGCCCCTCTTCTAACACAGAAGGCATATGAACCTTCCCTCTGGGGTCTTCTCCCCACCCCCCCACCCGCCCCGGAAAGGGATTCAGGCTGAAGAGAGCTGCATTTAATCCCAGCTCTACCACTCACTCACCAGGTGACCCCTGCCCAGGTCACTTAACCTCTCTGAACCTCCATTCTTTATCTGTGAAGTCGATGTGGTAAAATACACCACAGGGCTTCCAGGACGAATAAATGCGATAAAGAACGTAAACACACTCAGCCAGTGCTTGGCTCATCAACATCCATTCATTTCTTCTCCCCTCACCCTGGGGACCATGGGCCTTCTCCTCATGCCTTCTGGAGACCAAACACCTGGGCTGGGCTGTTTCCTTCTGCCCCAAGCACCAATCCATCAGCCTGCCACACAGCCAGCCAATGCAAACGGCAAGTGTAAAGATGTCGGGGAAAGACTCAGCCAGCTGGGGAAGGGGGCTGGTCACGTAGACAGGTGGCTTTATTGTGGTGCTCGCTACAGCCCAGCACCTGGTTCTCAACTGTGTGCACATCACGGACACACCGATCTCAGGACAGACTAACAGGAACTGGACACACAAACAACAGCAAACCGGAATGCAGCTTAGTGATTTACAGAGGGCACAAGTCTTCTGAGGACCCCAGAATGTATGTATTGATCATAGAATCAGAACAAGGCCAGGGCCGTGGATGATCTAATGGCTGGATGGCCTGAGGCGCCTGTGCCACCTCAGAACTCAACTGTTTCGAGGCCCGGCCCCGGATGTTGGCAGGACAGGGTGCCAACTCTTTTGCACAGCACCAAGCTGGGTTTCCCTGGGTCCCCCTTACAATGAGAAGGAACAGGCAATGCAGTTATTTTGCTAAAATGCAATCACAATCTTATCTGTCCTCCAAGGTTTCACCCAGGTCTCCTTAATTAGATTTGGGATATTCACAGACAGTCAGTCTCCTAGGTACTGTCTACAGAGGGCTCATATCCTCCCCTAAACTGGGTTTCTTCCTAATTGAATTCTCAGGAGGCGACGTTAACTTCAATGTACATAGCCACCAGACCCGAGTCCTTCCCACGTGGGGCAGTATTGAGGGACAGGGGGAAACTGTAGACCCAAACAGCTCTTACCCCTCAATAGTGTACAACCCGTAAGGAAAACAAAATGAACACGTGTGATACACTCCAGTGCTAAAGGGTGTGTCTGACCGTGTGGGGTCTGATCCTGGGAGTGTTCAACTTCGAAGGACAGACAGGTTCGGGAGGCCTGGGGGAGCCTGGGGAGGCTTTGCGGGGAAGGTGGAATGCAAGCCGCCTAGGGAGGCTCGTGGACAGCTGACTTACATAAGGAAAGCAGGGGAGGTGGCACATCCCAGGGGCCAGAGATGGTGGGAAGATGGAAATCAGATGGTTTAGATGGAGAAGGGACAGATGTGACAGACCAAGACCCCACCCAGCCCAGGATGAACTCCTTCCCAGTTCACCCACACTGCTCCTGCTGGTATTCCCATATGTGCACTGGGCTTGCCAGGAAACTCAGGGAGCCCTGAGCATCCCTCCCCCACAAAACACACAAACGCACACTCCTGCCCAGCAGCAGAGCTGTCCGCCTGCTAGGCAGGCAAGCCCTTTCAGAGAGGAAGGGCAGGGAGCCTCTGCCCAAACCCGGAAGGACAGCCCTGCGCCTTCCACCTGCTGCGCTGACCATGTGCCTGATTTAGCCCGGAAACCAGCCAAGGGCACCAGGCACAACACAACCTCTTCCCCTCACCTCCGAGCCCCTCCGTCTCCGAAGTGATAACAGGGGGTTCCCGAGTCAGGGGCTTTCCATCCGGGCTCAGCTGCTGCCTCCACATCCACCCCCATTTCCCTGAGTGAGCTGCCACCAGCGGCAAACAGGAACAGAATGAAGTCTGTCATGCCAGTTCCTGAATGACCACTTGAGGATCAGGGTCCCCGGAGCCCGTCCTGGGAGTTTAGTTCAGGGACCAAACACTTGATACAACCAAAGCAGGATGTTTCCATCAACCCTAGTCAACAGTAGGAGCTCAGAATGAGAAGGGGGTCCCCAAATTTCCTGTGCTCCAAAGCCACGGCTGTTCCCTCTGCAGGAGCTAGATCTTGGAAATGAGACAACGGCCTCTCTGCCTCCTGAGCCCGCCCAGTCCTCTGAGAGAGCTGGCCAGTGTGGAGCACGACAGAAGAGGAGGGAGAGGGCTCTGCCTGCAGGGGCCCTGAGCGCCTGCTGACCCTGGCACTGAGGAGGCTGTCTGGGTCTGGGGCCAACCCCATCGTGTGATGAGCTGGCAGGCCAGTCTGCACCCTGGGAAAGAGGGAGTGGGCCTGAGGGAGGCAGCTGTCGATCTAGGCTGTGAATAACGGGGGCCTCATCACCACCCCAGAGCTGCAGGGGCAGGAGCAGCCGGCACAGGGACTGACTAAGAGCAGTTCCGGCGGGCGAGTGGGTGATGAGCAGGGAGGCTCCCCCAGGCTCCCACACACAGAGCAAATCCCCAGGCGGGCTCTTTGATGTCCTGCGTTTCCGGGCTTTTCTCCCCACACGACGTTTCCCTGCAGGACCGCTTCTCCAGGCTGACATGTCTTCCCCACCCCACCCCTTGGCTGGATGTCTGATCTCAGGTGTCACTCAAGAGGCATCTAGCGCAGTCCTTCTTGGAACTCTTTATGGTCATAAACTTGTGTTTTTCTCTGGAACAGGGCCCTGAGTCCCTCCAGGGCTGGAGCCATTATGCCCAGCCCAGCAGCTTTACGTGCCCCACGGGCAGGCAGACAGCACCATGAAGCAGCTCTCCAGGAATGCTGGCAGATGGTGCTGTTCATAGTGACCGTCACCCTTCCAGGCCCCTGGCACAGGTCAGCTCCCACAGGGAGCCTTCCTGAGCATCGCGTGTGCAGCTCTTCCGAGGCATTCGAGGCCTGTTCTGTCTCCTCCGGTCCTGAAGGTGAAGACAGTTCCTCTATGCCTTCCCCACCCGCCTCAGAGCCAAGCCTGAAGTCCAAGGTGAGCAGAAAACCATCCATAGATATGAACAAAAACTGAGCAAATGAGTCAAAGGGCAGCCGGGCACGTCCTCCTCCCCTTTCCTCCTCCACAGGTGGAGACCCGGCTGAAGGCCTCAGGGGAGACGGACCTGCCTGGGCCAGTCAGGTAGACTCCTCACGGGGTAAGAGGTCCCCGGCCTCCAATCGCCGCCCCGGGGCAGCAGATGCCTGAAAGCCCACATCACTGTTCCAGTGGTCTCAGCCCTGGAGACGCTCCTAGTAAAAACAAAACAAAACCAGTTTCCCAGAATTCTAATCCAAGGTTCAAATCATCAGAGGTGGAGCTGGTCTCGGGACTTCTCAAAAGCTCCCGGGTGAGTCCAGTGTGCCCTTGGGCTGAGAACCACGGGACCAAGGCACAGAAGGTCACAATTCTAAAGCGAGTGTGACTTGGGACAGTTTAAAACAATAAGTCATCGAGGCCTGAGTTGGAATCCATTTCCTCCTTAGCAGCAGATTTGGGGGTGGGGGGGAGGGGACAACATTTTGATGAGAAGAGTTCTGAAGGAAGGAGTTAGGATGGGGAGGGGAGCAGTGGGACACACTGAGGGAGGGACCTGGACTTCTTCTGGGTTGGGGGGCTAGGGGGACAGGCATGCAGGGGGGCAGCTGAGGCACTGAAAACGGAGTGGAGGCTGGTTAAGAGCTGGGGGTGCCTGAGCCAGCTCCTCTCGTTAGCTGTGTGACCCTGAGCAAGAGACCCAACGCACCTGTGTGTCGGTTTCCTCATCTATAGAAGGGGGACAGTGCCCTCGCTGTTTCTGAGCCGGGTGAGAGTGAACTAAGATCATGAGTGTATTATCACACAGGGCCTGGCAGACAGCAGCTGCTCGGCACGTCTTAGCCCTCGTTACTGCTGCAGTTGGGGGAGGGGGCTTTACCTAAAACTCTAAAGAAAAGGCATGCAGACCACAGCACCTTAGAAATAAATGAATTTGCAGACCAGAAACCACCTAAATAGATTAAATTAACAGAGGCAGCCACAAATCCAGCCTGCCTGGCACAAGTTTTCAGATGCTCAGCATCCATCCGTCCACCAGCCTTAGCAGCATGGAAGGCAGAAAGGGCCCTAGGGGTACTGCAACCCTATGGGGGGTTTCTTTCCATCCCTTCCGGTTGTAGATTTCTTCTGGGCCCCGAAAGGGGAAGAAATGTCCCCCTCTGGTACCAGGCACAGTGGGAAGCCGAGGGCAGGCCTCCACTCTGACTTGGCCCGACCTCCATCCCTAATGGAACTCCTGCACATTCCAGTCTCTGAAAATTCTGCCCTAGAACCTAGAACAGTGGTCGGCAAACTGCGGCTCGCGAGCCACACACGGCTCTTTGGCCCCTTGAGTGTGGCTCTTCCTAAGCCTTAGGAGTACCCTAATTAAGTTAATAACAATGTACCTACCTATATAGTTTAAGTTTAAAAAATTTGGCTCTCAAAAGAAATTTCAATCGTTGTACTGTTGATATTTGGCTCTGTTGACGAATGAGTTTGCCGACCACTGATAGAATTTTCTTACTCGGTTTCCAGCAGCCAACTGGCCGATTGGAGGCTGTGGCCATCACAGCCTGAGCAGAGCTAAGGTTTCTTTGCCGGTGCTCTTTCAGTTCTGTCCCTACCCTCCCTGCAATCCTCCTGCCCTTGACAGAGGACCATGTTTTCCTTCCTAGGAGCTCATCTACCTTCGAAGGCCAGAAAGGGTGCAGGGGACCATTTCTCCCAGTTCCGGTGGGAGCCAGACCCCCATGTTGCCACACTGCGGCGTCCATACCTGGAAGACAGATCATGGCGGGGCTTCCCCAGGCCAAGGCTGTTTATCTGCTTGGGGCAGGAAAGCCCTGTCCCTCTCCTTGCCCCCTTACTCCCCAGACGGTGACTCTGGCCCCTGCACATTGTTTTCTTTCCGGTGGAATTTCTGCTCTTGAGGACTCAGTGTTCTGTGTTACTCCCGCCTCAGCCATTCCTCATACCCCGGTTTCCTCCTGTCCAGACAGTGCTGGCTACCAGCCAGGACCTCGACGACTCGTGGAGAGATGGGCTGGAGGCAGCAAAGGGTGGAAGCAGGAAGTGGGGAGCTATTGTTCCTCCTTGGTCAGAGTCTTGGGCCTCTTCTGTGGGGCCTGCAGTGTGTGCAGTGGGGCAGCGTACGCCCAGAGAGCCAGCCCGGGGTAGACATGTGAGGAGGTTCCACTTGGTTGGGGACACACCCTACAACCTTGGACTTCGTAGTCCCCAATCAGTTGTCCCCTAGAGTTGGTGCAAGACCCACCTTGTGCTAAGAAAGGCAAGGAGCCCAGACAGACAAGCCAATATTGAGGCCAATCTCCAATGTGGTCACAGGGTGGGGCAGGACTGCTCAATCTGTGCCAGCTTCCCTGCCCATGGCACTTCCTGTAGGGCTGAACAAGGTAGAGAAGAGGCAGGTGTGGAGGGGGGTGGCTCATGCCTCCCTCTCCTATCCTAGACCCGAGCCCACACACCAGCTCTAGGAAAGAGCCCAGGTCTGATTCCTGGAGTGTTAGGTGCACCCCAGGTCAGCCTGCCTTGCCAGCCCTGGAGCCCTTTGTCAGGTCTGAACTGCCTCATCTCTGCCACCTCAGTTCCCCTCACCCCAAGAGCCCAGCCCGTCCCTCAGTCGCCCCCCAAGGCAGAGCTGCGACGTGAATATCACTCGTTCTGCCTGCATCAGCCTTTACCCATACAGTCCTGCTAGTTCCTGACAGACAAGGTGCACAGCAAGCGCCCCCCGCCCCCCCAAGAAAGCAAGAGACCATGGAGGAAGGCATGCTGTAATTCTGGGCCTGGGAATAGGAGGCGCAGCAGGCACTGCCAGCCTTGAGCGTCTGCTTTAGATCGAAGTTTTAACAAGGTCATAATGCTTTGTCAGGCATCCGCAGGACCTGGTCCTCCTCTGCCCCGCCAGACATGGGCCAGAGCCCTTGGTGGCCTCCTTGCCCCAGTGTGGGTCCTGTTAGCCCCACCTGATAGACGTCTGGCATCCCCTACTGAGGACCTGATTAGTTAACCCTTCTCTAGCACAGGAGGCCCTGTCTCTACCCTCAGGACACTAAGGAGCTCGAGAGAAGACACAAGAAAAAAAAATCCCACAATTTTTTATTTTTATTTTTTTTGAGAGAGAGAGATAAAGAGAAAGAGAAACATTGATGTGAGCGAGAAACATTGAACATGCAACCTGGGTGTGTGCCCTGACCAGGAATCGAACCCACTGCCTCTAGGGCAGGGGTGGGCAAACTTTTGGACTCGAGGGCCACAATGGGTTCTTAAACTGGACCGGAGGGCCGGAACAAAAGCATGGATGGAGTGTTTGTGTGAACTAGTATAAATTCAAAGTAAACATCATTACATAAAGGGGTACGGTCTTTTTTTTTTAGTTTTATTCATTTCAAACGGGCCGTAGTTTGCCCACGGCTGCTCTAGTGTATGGGATGATGCTCCAATCAACTGAGCCTCACCGGCCAGGGCTAAAAAAAAAACCCCACAATTTTTAAAGTCAACTGAAACTTGCTCATCACTTTCTTTCCATGGATACACATCATTGATCATTTCCTTCATGCCACCCTTTACAATCCCAACCCTGCTATGGACGTGGTATCATTCTCCTCACTTTGCAGAAGAGAAAGTTGAGGCTCAGGGGTAAAAAGGAAGTCGCCCAGAGTTTCCTCCTAGTCCTCGGGCCACATCTGCCTCTTTCCTCAGAAAACCTCTTATTCAGGCCCATGGTGTCTGTCCAAGGAGAGTGGGCTCTAGAAAGGTACAATGATTTTCTCACAGTCATCCTGGTAACCGGAGCCAGGACTGTCTGGTCACAGGAATGACCATCAGAGAATCCTATGTTAAGCAGATCTGAATGAATACCTGGCAGGAAGGGAGGGCCATCTTCTGTGGTGGTGGGTCCCCTGGGCTGCCTTTCCTAATCAGGATAGCTCTATACGGTCAGGACAAGGAGGCAGCAGTGGGGACATACGGGGTGGGGGGCAGTGGCAAGGAGGATCTGGGTGCTCCAGAGAAGGGCGTGGGCACAGAGACAGGAGATGAGAAAGTAGGAGTGGGAAGAGTCAGGAAAGTCCTCCATGTGGCCTCCAGGCTGCCTGGGGTACAGGGTCTGCTTAGGACAGTGTAAGATCCTTAAAGATAGGACACGCCCCTCCTTCACATCTCTGACTGTCACATCAAATCCAACCCAGAGGAGACCCAAAGAAGCTGCTGCAGGCACAGCTGTGCTGGAGGACAAAGGGAAGGCTGCTGTCTCCGTGACCTCCTGAGCACGCAAAAGTGCTCCTGTTCCCTTTCCTTCACACCGTACACCCGCTTTCCCCAGCCCTTACAGCACGAAACCACGGGGGCCCCAGGAGATCCAAGCAAGCCAGCAGCCCAAGCCAGCTGAAGGAGCTCAGGGTGACTCAGATGAAGAGACAGGCAGAAAGGGCCTGCTTGCCTATGGTGAGGAAGTAAGAGAGAAGGAATGGTCAGGGGCGTCCCTGGCTCTCCAGTGGCAAATTCCATCTGGGCTGCATCACGAGGCTGCTTCATCCCTGGGATCTCCACCACCCGCAGGTTCCCCACTGACCAAGGGTCATCATTTCTCTGGGCGTTTGCCCAGTTCCATACACTGGCTGTGTCCAGAGCCAGGATCCAGACTAGAATAAGAGCATCTATTTCAAGAAAATGGGAGGAGGATACAGAAAGAGCAGACTTGTGATATGAAAGTCCACACAGAGAGCAAAACAAAGAGGGGGTGCCTCAGGCAGAAATGAAAAGATTGCTCCTTAGAGATGAAAACAGGTGGAGCGAGGATGGGAGCATTTTCTCCCCTTCCCCCCCTGGGGTCTGTGCGTCCCACACCCGTTGCCCTCTGCTTCTGCTGAGGCCACTTGGCCTCTTCCTCCTAATCCAGCATCAGTCCCTCTTCTTCTGGGAAGCCCTCCCCCAACTTGCACCCTGACAGCCTAAGTCTTACAGCAGAGCATACAGACAACTTTACATTTTTATCCAATCATTGCATGTATGTAATCTTCTGTCTCACTAAGAGTATATGTCCAAGAAAGGGAGAAGTTTATATTTCTCTGAATCACACCATGAAGCGCTGATTGTCAATAAATATTTGGCCATTTTGGGGAAGCCAAGATTTACACAACAGCCAGAGTAAAATAAAACAGAATGTGTCCAGAGAGAGTTCTAAAGGGAGATTCAGGAATGTAGAGAACGAGGAACAAGTTCTGGTAAAGAGGAAAGAAGCGAATCAGAGTTAGAATCAGACACATAGGTAAAAAGAAATGGAATAAGAGACAGAATCTGACCGGGGGGCCCAGAGGACCCTGGGGCCTGCATTGAGTCATTCTGACGAATACCATCAGCCTCCGAGGTCGTATCTACCCCAGAAATCACACACTCCACCCTTCCCTGCCGCAGACTTCCCCTTCTGGCCATACAGGGCCCCATTTGCTCCCTCTGTCTCTTTTCCCCCAGAGAGGAGGCTCATTCTTGCCGGGCCGGGGAGGAGAGTAGGAGGCCGTGAGGTCTCTGGTGCTCATTGCACACTGGCATTCTGAGTGGCCCCTCAGGAGGATACTGACCCATCACCTCCCCCTTGGAAATAAAGATAAATAAGACATGGCAATGGCCACAGTAAATTTAAGGATAAGTAAAGAAATGACTGTAAGACCCTTGTCTAAGGGGATATGCGTAAAAGTGGCTAAAGGATAGAGGGATCAACAAGAGATAGCAGGCATGGGTGGCAGAGAATGGTCAAGAGGGCTGAGACTAGAAGAGTAGGCCAAGCTCAGTTCTATTTTTTTTAAGAGTTTATTCTTTTTTTTTTTTAATTGATTTTTTTACAGAGAAGAAGGGAGAGGAATAGAGAGTTAGAAACATCGATTAGAGAGATCGATCAGCTGCCTCTTGCACACCCGCTACTGGGGATGTGCCCGCAACCAAGGTACATGCCCTTGATCAGAATCGAACCTGGGACCCTTCAGTCCGCAGGCCAACGCTCTATCCACTGAGCCAAACCGGTTTGGCAGCTCAGTTCTATTTTGACCTGTTGGTAACACGCCCCCCCCCCCCCCCCCCGGCCCGGTGGAAACCAAATGATAACCTGAGGAGATCAGCACACGTGTCACATGTCAGTGGGGGTTCCCCTGTGACCCCACAGTGAGAGAGGAAACTCTCGGTATCTAAAACCTGCGAAGGTGGCCAGTGGGAGCGGGTCGGGACCAGAGTGGAAGCAGGAAGATCTGGCCTGAAATGGACAAGAGGGGCTGGCAGCCATTCTCTCAGGTAACCAGTCAATCCACTTTCCAGGCATTTAATCTACTTTGCTAACTGCCGAGGGAAGTGAAAGAGAATGCCCAAAACCAGGAGCTGGCGTTGCAGCAAAATTCACAGCTCACGCTGTCCGGGTTCCTGTCCTGGCTCTGCCCCAACCAAGAGTGGCCACCCCTTAGTGAGAGCCTAGAATATGCTGGACATTGACAGACGATATTTCACTTACTCCTCACAACAGCCCTGAAGGGTGGAAGTCATTACCTACCTATCTCTAAACCCCTATTTACCTATCTATCCACAAATAAGAAAACCAAGGCTCACAAAAGCTTTGCCTACAGACCCCTGAGCAGGCTGGCTGGCTCTGTCTGCTCCAATGAGCACTGTTCTCTCATTTGTGGTATGTTACTCTGTGCTCTGAAACACATTACATGGCTCAGCCTCTCTGGACCCGAGCCCTCACCTGCAAATTCAAAGGACTGGATTAAGTGGTTCTTAGAGGCCTCCCTACCCCTGAAACTCTAGATATAAATGGAGAAAAAAGCAACTGCAGAAAGCAAGGGCTACATTGGCGGCAGCGGCGGCAGGGGCGGGCGGGCGGGGGAGGGTGTTGGGGGTGGCACGAGGGACACAGGTTTTAGTGTTATGGGAGTTTTAGGAGACATGGCAGGTGGGGGCTGAAGAAGACAGAAAGGAGAAAGGCTGTGGAGGCAGAGGAGGGGGAGTCAGGCGCGGCATCAGTGTGAGGAGGAGCCCTGGAAAGGCCATGAAGGCCCTGTTCCTGTCAGGCTGTCCCAAGGCCATGATCTTAAGAGACTGAGACACACAGCCCTCACCTCACTCACGCCTACAAGACAGGCAGAGCTGGCCCAGCCCAAACACAGGCTATTTTTGTCGCTGTGTTGTTTGGAGAGAAACCAGGCCAGAAATAGTGCTGTGAATTAGTAGGACCCTGTCCTTCCACCCCCAGCTCTCCCAGTGAAATCACCAAGAATCAGGAGGCCTGCTCCAACATTCCAGGGAGGCTGTGTAACTGAGAGGAGGCAGCCCTCTCCTCCTCACAGGAAGGCTTGGAACAGACATTTGACTGTAAAAGGGATTCTGGAAAAGGAGAGGGAACGAGGCATTGAGTCATAGAGAGTAGAAAAGAAAGAGCGGAGAAATGGGAGTGAGCTCGGGAGGCTGCGGCTTGAGGGGACCTGGGGAAGGAAGGGGGATAACCCCACAGATGGCTGGTTGAACAGAAGAGATCGAGAAAAGGAAAGTGGAAAAGAGGGCAGATGGTTGGTATTGGGAGCGCAACGGAGAAGCAAAGGGGAAGAGCCACGCGCAGGCCAGAGTGCAGCTGGAGGGCAGGAGGTGAAGGGTTGGAGGTTGACATCAGTGGCCCTGAGGCCCAAACTGAAGCAGGGCTCCTGGGGCATGGGTGTGTGGGTGTGTGTGGGGGGGTGGGGGAGGGTCAGTAACGGAAAATGTGAGTCTGAGTCTGGTCTAGTCACGAACCACCTGCAGAAGGACAGATGGAAACATCTTCCCAGTTGGCTGGAAACTGGAACTTCCCCCAAAATCCACAGCCCTACAACTCATCCTCTTATCTCTGACTCTCCCGGAATCAGAGATCCAGCTATTTCAACAGCAGGGACTTTTCTCTTTCTGTCTATTTGACCCCTTACAAAAGAGCCAAGGCTTGAAAGAGGGGATTGGGTCAAGGAGGTTAGTTGGGGTTCAGGGAAAGGAGAGAAAGTGACAACCCCTTGAGTCAGGTCAGATTCTGAGAAAGGCATTGCAGGGAGGTCTCCTGGGGGGCAGTGGGTGGTCAGGCAGCACCATGTGGAAGGTCTCCAGAGGACAGACAAGGTCAAAGCAAGGCCATTTCACAGGGAGGGGCAGGAGGGACCACAGTCCAGTCTGGTTTTAGGTCAT
Organism: Myotis lucifugus; assembly: GCF_000147115.1. Classification (NCBI taxonomy): domain Eukaryota; kingdom Metazoa; phylum Chordata; class Mammalia; order Chiroptera; family Vespertilionidae; genus Myotis; species Myotis lucifugus. The sequence continues at coordinate 111,498 of NW_005871831.1, read as the reverse complement.
CTAGTGGCCCTAGCTCATCAGAAACTCTGGCATGGAACTTGGTTACACGAGGCTTTGCCTCATTTTCTAATACACATCCAGATGCTTACAAGTCCCTTCTAGTTTAGGAAAAGACCCCTAAGTAAGTCAGCCCTTTCTGTTTCCAATGTATAGTACCCCCTCTCCCTCCAGTAGGACACAGAGCTGCTCCCGGGCTCCTGAGCCTGAGAACAGAGTGTCTTTTCTGGAATGGCATCAGGATCGTCCATCAGGTCAGCAGGGGGACAGAATTGGTCACAGCGCTGGCAGGGCCATCCACAGAAAATAGCAGGGGCCTTTACGGCTGAGGCCCGGCAAGGCCACGGACAAGAGCTACTGGAATAGCCGGTGGAGCGGGGGAGGAAGCTCAGCTGGAGCAGCTGGAGAGGCCAGGCAGTGAGGTGCCAGGAGGGAGCAGTTTCTGACTGAGTCTCAACCCACTGCTCTTCCAACTTGGGACTTGGCAAACCCAACCCAGATTCCCAAGTCCCTGTCTCTCTCTGAGCCCCAAGGGTGTATGACAGGCACTGGGGGCATTTCTGGGGATAAAAGATGGGGGGCGGGGGCCTGGACTTCTGTCCTCTCCACCCAAGAGAAGTCAGGGTTGAATGCTTCTTCTTCTTGGTTAACCACTCTCTCAGGGACTCCAAACCACAACTAAGAAAAGGAAAAGGAATAAACAAGAAGCAACTACAAAAAAAAATAAATAAATAACTGCATGGGAACAGTCCTGTAATGGGTCGGTGATTCTAACTTTCCAACAGGGATTGTCTGTCCCTTTTTCCCTCCCACCCCCACCTGATTCCCAAGAGAAACAGGAGAAAACAAAGGCAGAATCAGAGTAAACTTGGGAAAGCCATCCAGCTGTGGTTGCCCTTGGTATCTGTTTACTAAAAAAAATCCAAAACAAATATCCTGACACTTCCACCCACTTATACTTCCTGTGAATCTGTTATTGGCTGTCTCCATGGATACTCCCACTTGAACACTACCACCTACATAAATCATGACAGTGTGTGGACCCCAGGTCAAGTGCACCATCTCTCTCCATCCCTCAGGACCCCTTGGCACTTAGCCACAACATCCAGGCCACATGGCCAAGGGTACCTGACCCTGCCAGGCCCCCAAATGCACTAGTCCAGTTCCACTCACTTGCCTCCAGCCAATTTCCACCTCTATAATATTCTTGGGTCACTCTTCCGCTTCAAACTCAATGCCCTAGGAGCACAACCCACAAACCAGCCAGGAATTGAAGCCCTCTTTTCTATCCCTACTTGTGCTGCTCCAGCCCTCCAATGTCTGCATCTGGAGGAAAAGAATAAGACTTAATTCTCCCCAGTCACAGTGAGCAGCTCAGAGAAACAAAACTTACATGTTGGGCTACTAATTCCTTGGCAAGACTTTACCTGAGTAACCCCTGGTCCTTCCACCACCCCACCCAGTACACCTCAAATCCCTGACAGACAAGGCTGTTTACACAAAAGAGAGCCTTCAGAGGCAGCTCAAGAGTCTGGACACGTGGGAGAGTCAGCCATGCATCATCTGCCACGACACTCTAAAAGGGAAGAGGGAAAGACTGGAGGGAGTCCTCTGCCAGGTTCATGTCTTAGACAGTCAAAATCCAGACAATCACATGGCACGCTCCGTGCCCTGTGGCCACTGGGATGTGGCCAAGAGGAGGGAGAGGCATTCTTCCTCAGCTACCGTGCACATGGTGTAGACAGACGATGCTGGCAGACAGAAGTCCACAGGATCCGTAGCTTCTTTGATAAATCTGTGGTGACCCATTTCCCCAAAGGAAAAAGAGGAAATGTAAAATGTTTTTCCCCCAAGCTGAGCACTGGGGGAGGTAATCTCAAACACTGGGCATTTCGGGCTGTCTGGCACTGCCAGGGGTCAGGCTGGCATAACATCCAAAGAGAGAGGGACACAGGTGGAAGGCAGCAAAATCAGGGGAGGCCCCTAGGTCAAGGCTGTGGTGGTTGCTCAATCGTTCCTGAGCCCTTTCACACGTACACATACACAGCAGCAGCACGCACACACATGCCTCAGGGAGTCAGACTTCCAAAGCCAGAAAGTAGGTGGGGCTGAGCTATGAGTTAATCTATTTCCTGCCCATTTCTGGTATAAAGGCAGGCAGCTGCCTCCCTAACAGCACAGCTGTGTTTGGCTGCAGGGCTAAGGACACTGTCAAGAGACACACCACTCTCCAGCAGCAACAGAATCACCACCATCTGCAGCAGCAGCTGGACAAACCACCATTCACAAGGCACTTTGAGAACTTCAGGTAAGAGAAAATCAAACTTTCTCCATTTTTTCCCTTGGGTTAAGGTAGAGAATGTCCCTGTACAGAATTTCCCCATCCAAGATCCCCACTTTGCCTCTGTCCATCCCCCCCCAAGACCTGCAGCCTAAGTTGCCTCCATAGCAGTGATTGCAGAATCGGAATCCATCATGGTTTCTTTATTATTATTATTATTATTAACCATTTTTAAAATTGTTCTTAGAGGAAGAAAGGGAGAGAGAGAAGCATCCGATGTGAGAGAAACATCAATGTGAGAAAGAAACATCGATTAGTTGCCTCTCGCAATCACCCAGACCAGAAATTGAACCCGCAACCTGTGTATGTGCCTTGACGGGAAATTGAATCCACCACCTTTTGGTATACGGGATAACTGAGCCTCACTGGCCAGGGCCCCGTCATGGTTTCTTAGTGAATCTTGCCCTTGTGTTCACTTAGCATCTGTCAGCAACAAACATGGGAAGCGTGGCCCATGGCTGGGATGTCATCTCCCCTCCCCATTCCCCATTCTTCTAGAACTATGCTCTCATCAGATTCTTTCCCACTTGCTCTAGGATGAAAGTGTCTCCAGTCTTTGCCTGCCTAGCTCTGGGCCTGGCCTTCATCCTTGGTAAAGGATCTGCCTCAGACCATCGTCAGCTTGAGGCGGCCCAAATGGTCACAGATTTTGGAATGAAGGTGTTTCAGCAGGTGGCCGAGGCCTCCAAGGACAGTAATGTGATTTTCTCACCTTATGGGGTGGCCTCAGTCCTTGCCATGCTGCAGCTAACAACCAGAGGAGAAACCAGGCAGCAGATCCAAGCAGCAATGCAATTCGATATTGAAGGTGAGAGATGGGCAAAGTAGGAGGCAGGCACTCATGCAGCCTTCACAGAACTAGGGTGTAACCAATCAAAAGCAGAGGAAAGGCCGACTCCAGCTTAGCTGAGCCAACACCTGTACTGCATGTCATAGGGACCACCATACCCGGTGTCACTTGACCCTTGACCAGTCGCAAGGTGTACAGGCCAGTGGATTTGGTGTAAAACAACCTTGCATCACCACTTATTAGCTGCATAATCTTAACCCCTAGCATAATCTTAACTCATCTCACTCATTAACCCCTCTGGGGCAAATTAAGGGCAGAAAGAGACAGAGAAACAAGGCTCAGTTTGCTCATGAACAAAATGGGGATAATAAAAGTACCTAGCACAGACGGCTGCTGTAAGGATTAAACAGAATTGTCTATATGAAATGCTTTGCATAGCTGTTATTATTATTAAGAGAAAAATGTAGGGTTCATAACTTAAAAACAGAAAAATATTCTAATCCAAACAAAGGATTAAGACCTGAGATTTTTGAGAAAAAGAGGGAGATGCAAAAGAGATTAAGATTTGGAATAAAATCTCCCTCTAGAGCAGAGGTTCTCAACCTGCGGGTCGAGACCCCTTTGAGGGTCGAACGACCCTTTCACAGGGGTCACCTAAGACCATCGGAAAACACATATATAATTACATATTGTTTTTGTGATTAATCACTATGCTTTAATTATGTTAAATTGGGGTCACCACAACATGAGGAACTGTATTAAAGGGTCATGGCATTAGGAAGGTTGAGAACCACTGCTCTAGAGAAACCTAGGGGAGCAGAAGAGCCCATCCATGAGGGAGGGTTGGCCCAGCTGGGACCCCTTGGTTGAACGTGAGCCTGATGTGTCCTTTCCTTCCTCCGGCACAGAGAAGGGTATGGCCCCTGCCCTTCGTCAACTGTACAAGGAACTCATGGGGCCATGGAACAAGGATGAGATCAGCATCGCCGATGCCATCTTCGTCCAGCGGGATCTGAAGCTGGTTCAAGGTTTCATGCCTCACTTCTTCAGGCTGTTCCGCACCACAGTCAAGCAGGTGGACTTTTCAGAGATTGAGAGAGCCAGGTTCATCATCAATGACTGGGTGAAGAGACACACAAAAGGTGAGCAGGCAAGGAAAGGAAGCCGGGCCCAAGGGCCTGCCAGGAAAGGGGTTATGGGAACAAATCCCACATATACCAACCTCTCCCTTTCAGCATTCTTTTCTTTGTAGGCAGAAGGTCAAGGGATTTAAGAATCAGTGTCATAGTTTTCATAATTAGGTCTTCTCATGAACCAACTCAAAAGGCAGCCCTAAAAAGTGCTGTACAACGTCATTAGCATGGTAATAACCATGATAAGGAGCACACACACACCCCTTCAAGACTACAGCTTAGGGAGCAAAATAAGGGAAGACTTAAGTTTCCAGGTCTGATCCTAGACAGGATCCCAGGCTCAAGAAAGTGTGGTGAGCTGGGGGGCTTTCTGAGATCCTTAGGCAGATGAAGCAGGTTGAAAACAGCTAGATTGGTTTATCTAAACCCCCAGACTATCTTCTGACTGGATCACTTCAATTGACACACATCCATTTGAAGCCTGCGAGTTGAAGAGAACTTGTCTAAGAGGATTAAGAAAAGATCTAGCTCCTGATCACCTGGTTTTCCCATAGGCATGATTAGTGACTTACTTGGTGAAGGGGCCGTGGACAGTCTGACACGCCTGGTACTAGTGAATGCCCTGTACTTCAATGGCCACTGGAAGACACCCTTCCCAGAGTTGGGCACCCACCACCGCCTCTTCCACAAGTCCGATGGCAGCACTGTCTCGGTGCCCATGATGACTCAGACCAGCAAGTTCAACTACAGTAAGTGCAAGACTCCCTTCCCCAAACCCTGTACCTACTGGACCCCATCCCTGGGTGTTCCCCTCTAAGGGAGGAGAAACCCTAGAATATACCTCAGCTTTAGGAAACACTTCCCAAATAGGAGACACTAGGATAATTGGAGCAGCTGAAAATAGCTGTATCTTATCCAAGATGAAGCTGAAACCCAGCAGTTCCCTCAGGCCCATGTTTGGCCACTTGACCTCATCTCACATCCTCATGTGGCCCACAAATCCTGCTGTGGGAAGGGTTATGTGGAAGTTGAGATCCAGGAGAAGAGGACTGGAATGAATTAGTGGCTGGATATGGGGAAGCAGATGTGAATATAAAGACAGAAAGAGACAGAGAAACCAGAAGAAACGGAATTGGCAGGAAATAAGGGAAATGGAAATGAAAACATTGAATAGGGGAGCTGTGGGTGTGGGAGCCTCAAAAGCCAGAACGGAAAGCTGGCTTCCAAAAGAATGGAGAGGACAGGAGAACTAGTTGAAAATCTAGTGCTGGGTTAGAATCAACAAGAGCCGGAATCATTTTCAATGCGCCATCTTGGTGTCTTCACAGCTGAGTTTTCCACCCCTGATGGCCATTACTACGACATCTTGGAGTTGCCCTACCATGGGGACACTCTCAGCATGTTCATTGCTGCTCCCTATGAAAAAGAGGTGCCTCTCTCAGCCCTCACCAACATTCTGGATGCCCAGCTCATCAGCCAGTGGAAAGGAAATATGACCCGTCTGCCCCGCCTCCTGATTCTGCCCAAGTAAGCCACCCTGCTGCTCCAGCCACATTTGCCATTGCCCTAATCCCCTCATCTCCCGCCTCTCCTCTCTCCTGAAAACACAGCCCCGTGTTGAGTTTCCCAAATGTGATGTTTGCAGGGCAGGGACATGTGTGGGAGGCTGATGGGAAACTGCCTGGGTTTGATTAAGATTCCTCTCATCATCCCTCCTCCCATTTCTGCTAGAGGGCAAGGAGGGGTTTTCTAGACTATGCCCCTGCATATGCCTCCCTCAGAATATCCCACAAAAGCCAGCCAAAGGAAGAGCCAGAGAAATACTAGAGGTGGGAGGCTAAATCTGCCTTTACCTTTTTATGAATGCCCCTCACTCCCACCCCATCTTCTCAAGTCAACATCCAAAAATGGGAACAAAAGGAATCACTTCTGCAGATGGAGCAGCTGGAATTATAGTGTCTAACAGATTTTTTAAATCCTTCTGCAGAAGCAGAGGGTGGAGAAGGCTAGGGCTGGGTAATTCCAGAATTGTAGGAAAGCCTCCCACCATGCTTACCCCAAATTTCCATATACTTTCATTTGAGGCCCTAGGAAAGAGGAGAATTTAGTTGGTTAGTGTTCTCTCTCTCTCTCTCTCTCTCTCTCTCTCTCTCTCTCTCTCTCTCTCTCTCTCTCCCTCCTTCCCTTCCTCCTTCCCACCCAAGAATGGAAGTAATTAGTTATGGGGAGCAGAGAACAGCCCAAAGCCTCACTGCTTGAGTCTTCTTCTGGTTAGCTCTCAGAAACACAATCTACAGACCAGAATTTTCCCTAAGACAAAATAAACTACTGTCTTACTTGAGAAAAGTAATTAGTCATAAGAATGTTCATTAATATTAGACCTCTAGCAAGCAGAGACCTTGAAATCACAAGCCTCCCTCTTCTAATTTCACATCAGTCCCAATCCTATCAGGCTGCCAGGGTGATACCCGGTAGGGACGGGGAGAGGTGGCCGGAGGTAGCCTGAGCTTGAGCTGTTTTCTGCTCCTGTCTATAGGTTCTCCCTGGAGAGTGAAGTTGACCTCAGGAGGCCCTTGGAGAACTTGGGGATGACCAACATCTTTAGTCCAAGCCAGGCGGACTTCTCGAATTTTTCAGGTAAGAGATTTTCCTTTCATTTCTTATCCGGGTGGGCTGTGCGGCCCCTTAGAGGATAAAGGAGCTGTTCCCGGAAAACCACAGCTGATCTACTCTTGTATCCACTCCTGTTTCAGATCAAGAGCCTCTTTACGTATCGCAGGCACTGCAAAAAGTGAAGATCAAGGTGAATGAAAGAGGCACGGAGGCATCCTCCTCTACAGGTGAGTCAGGCTCAGGTGAGGCCTGGCAAGTCTTGGCCCAAGGCTGACAGGAGGGGTCCCTATGGCACCTACACCTGGGATGAACTCCCTCTGCCCTGCTTCACCAGGCCTCACAGAGCAGCACTTCCTGTGCGGGGAGTATTGCCCTTTCTTCCTTGGTGTTTCTCAGCCAGGAAAAATGGGCCTGCTTTCCCTGGAACCCCATTCCCTTACTCCAGTGGCTCCTGAGGTCCTCTGAATGTGAAAGACCTCCCAAAGGAAAGCCTGGGTTGTTCTCACGGTGGCTAGTCACCTTAAGGAACTTGGTTCTCAATATGCCCTAAAAGGGTTTAGATAAATGTCTGTTTGAAGGAGAGCAGCTGATGGATCTCCACCAAGCTCCTGGAAGAAACCAGGCCTCAGGAGACTTCCCTACACTTTTAAGGTTCAGGTCCAGGAACCAGTGCCTACTTCCCTCTGTTCTAAGACATTGTCCCTTCTCTTCCAGCCATTACCGTTTCAGCCCGAATGGCCCCTGAGGAGATCATCATGGACAGACCCTTCCTCTTTGTGGTGCGGCACAACCCCACAGGTGAGCCCGAGGCCACAATGCACCACCATTCCAGCACTGGTCCAGACAGGTGTAGACACCCTCTTACCCTAGGACTCTAGGCAAGGAATCCATAACTCTGTTCCTCTTCCCTCCTCAAAGGCAGTGCTCTCTCATAGATGGAGTGCTGTGCCAGGACCCCAGTCCTAGCTTAGTCACTAAAGCAGCTGTGACTCCAGACATCTCACTCATCTTAGTTCTCCCATAACTACAAGCTTGGTGAGCTCTGCCATTCCTTCCGGTTCTCATTTCCCACGATTCTTCCGTCCTCAGGAACGGTCCTTTTCATGGGCCAAGTGATGGAACCCTGACCATGAAAAAAGAAGTTCTCAACTGGGACAGAACTGGAGATGTATCAGAGAAGAAGAAACTGCGAAGAAAATAACTTTTAATTAGCCTTTCTGGAGAAGAGAAGATATTCGCTTTTTTTTTTAAATGGTAAATCTGGCTTTTAGAACTCAGCCTCTCCAAGGGAGAAAAGGGGACCTTCCGATAAAACCCCCCAGTAGAGACCCTGGCAGGGACTGCTGAAGCATTGCTCCCCGGAGGTCTCCAAATCCGACTGTAAAACTCTCAGAGCCACGTGTGCAGCTGCTTCTGCCCATCACTCTGCCTTTTCGGGTCTTCAGATCTGGATCCCACTGAGGCCCTGGCAGATGGCACCGCAAGGCTTACGGAGAAACTGTTCCAGTCACGTGGCCCTCACTCTTGCACTGTCTGCCACTGCTGAGGAGGCTGGCGTCAGGCCAGAGAAGACCAATGGAAGAAACACCTTTCATTGCAAGATCCATCCTTCTCCAGCACAGAGGGGCTGTGACCAGTTGCAGGGTCTCACCCTGGCCTGGCTGTCTCCCTCCCCAGAAACAGTGAGCATCTATTATTTCTGAGTGTAGGTGACTTGTTTACTTATAGAAGCAGGTTTCTGCTTCCCACAAACTTTATTTTGCAGGAATAGAGGAAGGTGTGCTCTAATCTCCTAGTGGGGAGGGTAGGATGACAGAGGTGTGCTTGAATATTTATCACTTTCTTGTGTGCTTGTTAGAGAGAAAGAGGACTATTTAACAAAAAAGCATATTATTTAAACCTGCTTAGTGTTCCTTTGTGATCTGTGTGATTGCATCTCAGGAGTCTGGTCTCTTAGCTGCCACACCCCTCTGGGCGGCGAGCGTGAGGGGCCCACACTGCCACCTTGTGGCTGCCCCGTCGCTCTTCTTTCCTTTCCTTTCCACTTGGTGGATTAGGACTCCTGCCAAGATTACCCAACTTCCCACTTTAGGGACCCAAAGGATGTGGTGGGTGAGAGAGATTAGAGTGAGGGCAGAGGGATTTTAAAATTTTCCAATGCATTTAGGAGCAGGAGTGCAAAGGGATGCACGACCTAGCAGGACAGAACTTTCCCCCAATTATAGGGTGACTCACAGCTGCATCGGTGACTCACTTCAGTGTGTCATTTCCGGCTGCTGTGTGTGAGCGGTGGACACGTGAGAAAGGGAGAGAGAAAATGAGGGGGAATGAAAGAGAGACAGTGAATTCAGGCTCAACTACCCCAGTTAGGTAATTTTCCTGAAAACCAGCTAGCTAAGGGGGGTGGCATGAAGACCAATTTGTTGAAGAATTGCACATAGATGTCAAATGAATGCATCCTAATAGAATCCTCATCATCCCAATGTGTTCTTCAGCAAAAAATCTTGGTCCTTTGTTGTTGTTGTTTTCTTTCTTCATTATGCACTGGACAGTGATAGCCACAACTATACTCACAAGGAGACCCAAATGTAGGGTCCAATGTTTTTGAAATTGTGTTGAATTATATGCTTTTTCACTTATGATATATAAAAAGTAAAAATGTTTTTTAAAACAATAAAGTAAATAAAGAAAAAGAATATTCCAAAAACAGTCCCCGCCTTTATTTTCCACGTCTCACACAGTACAAAATCAAAATTCTGTCAGTTCACAGCCGTCTCAGGTGAAAGGGATCCTTGGGAAACATACGCGCATGGACCAGGCACGTTGACTTGCCACAGCAAGTCCACAGGACTGGCCTCAGGGGCTCCACAAGAAGGCTCCAGGGACATACTGTGTGGGCATGATTCTCCCCTGGGCATCATCCTCAAAAAGGGAAAGGGAGTTCCTCCAAACACCTACCACTCAGACAGGCCTGCACACACCCACTGTCCCCCTGGGTTTCCATCTCTATTCACACCATTTCTTTCTACCACCCAATGCTGCTATCCCCTGCACCTACCCCCTCCCCATTTATCAAAATCCAGACTAAGTCCATTTGCTCCAACCAGCATTTCCATGGATTCAGTCAACATCCTCACACTCCCCATGGCATTTACTGATTTTTTCCTTTTCCTGGAGTGTAACCGTGCTTTTATTCATGTCTGCTCGGGTGTGCATACTACCCCCACCCCCATTTACATATCAGGTTCCTTGAAAACCAAAGCTCTTTTGGTATATACATTCTTCATATCGTCCTTAAAATGACATCCTAAAAAGTATTTTATTCTAGTATCTTGAAGACTCTTCCCAGAAGATATTAGTTTCTTTCTTTTTTTATTGTTGAAAGTATTACATATGTCCCTCCCCCCCCCCCCCCACCTATCTGCGCTATAGTACTAATTGACTCCCTCCCCGCGGAGCAAAATCAAGATAATTATTTCTCAATTGATTACCTTTTCACACGGTCATAACCGTTTAGTAGTTGGCATTCCCATCACATAACTATTGACAGTGCTCTCTTAATCAAATACGAGAGGGTGGCTCAGGGCGTTCGACCGGATGTCCTACACACCTTACACTAGACTTTTAGTCAGTCTGTCCCTGCCACCACGCTTTTACCCTACATGCATTATAGGAATAGTCACGTTTTAAGTCCGCATACACTTAGACGATGTATTACCCTCAACATTCCAAACTTTTTTTGGGCCACGTACTAAGACTCTGAGAAACAGACCACCGCCACAAACGCCCCACGTAAATGTCATGAAGAATCTGAGTATTGTTTCGTAAATATTTA
>NW_005871831.1:72055-100689 GCF_000147115.1 Myotis lucifugus | reverse complement strand
TCCACCCACCCCCCCGCACTAGTCACCTCTAGCCTCCCTGCCCCCTCCCCTCAGGCCTTCACCATTCTATTATCTGCATCCATAGGTTATGCATATATGCATACAAGGTCTTTGATTGATTACCTCCCACCCACCGGCCCTCCCCGCCTTCCCTCTGAGATTCCGCACTGTGTTCCATGCTTCCATGTCTCGTGATCCACTCCGTTCATCAGTTTATTTTGTTAATTATATTCCACATGAGTGAGATCACCAAAAGACATTAGTTTCTGATCATATATTCAAAAATAATTTTTTTAACCGACAAAATACCAAGAACTCTCTGTCGGGAGCTTGTGCACCATCCAGCTCCAGGCCCCTCAAGACAAGATTGATAGAACCAGCCCCCGGAATCCTAGATCATATCATAATAGGAAGGAATTATCATCTGGAAGGGTACTGGTAAAAACACTGTTTGGTAGATAAGAGGTAAGGATTTCCCCACCACTGGAAATGTTCTAAGAAAGCCAGGATGACCACTTGGTAAGGATGCTTCAGCAGTCAGGGTATAAGATGAGGTGACTTTTTTTTAAGTGATAAGGAACACATGCTTGCTCTAGTGGTTTGGCTCAGTGGATAGAGCCTGCAAACTGAAGGGTCCTTGGTTTTATTCCGGTCAAGAGCACATGCCCGGGATACGGGCTTGATCCTCAGTAGGGGGTGTGCAGCAGGCAGCCGATCAATGATTCTTTCATCATTGATGTTTCTATCTCTCTCTCCCTCTTCCTTCCTCTCTGAAATCAATAAAAATATATTTTTTTAAAAAGAACACATGCTTATTGTAAGACATTCAAACAGCTCAACAGATTAAAAGTGGGAACTTAGTAAACCCCAGTCTCTTGGGTGCTCTTTCAGAACTTTGGTAAGCATTTATAAGAATATTTAAAATATTTGTTACTTTCTCACAAATAAGATCATACCATCCTATCCTATATAATAAAAGGGTAATATGCAAATAGACTGAACGGCAGAACAGCCGAACAACCAATCACAGCGTAATATGCTAATGATATCTAAGGCTGCTCAACTGCTCTTTATGACATACACTGACCACCAGGGAGCAGATGCTCCAACCAATAGGTTAGCTTGCTGCTGGGTCTGGCCAATTGGGACTGAGCAGGATGGGCGGGACACATCCTGGAGCCCTCCTGTGGTCCCTCCCCATCCCAATTATGCACCAGTGAGGTCCCTCAGCCTGGCCTGCACGCTCTCGCAATCTGGGACCCCTCAGGGGATGTGGGAGAGCTGGTTTCAGCCTGATCCCACAGGCCACTCCCCTTGGGAGGGCACCAGATGCAAGGCTCATGGCCTGCGAGTGCTACTGCAGCAGTGTGAGCCTCTCCCGATCAATTGGGACTGATTGGGCGCAAGCCCTCAGCAGGCACAATGGGGCCAGGATGAGTGGGAGTGGCAGGTAGGAGCTGCAGGCGGCATTGGACTGCGGGTTTTGGCCCAATCCCTGCAGGCCACCCAGAGGGACCCCACCCATGCATGATTTCGTGCACTGAGCCTCTAGTGTCATGGGTAGGGTCCCTAGGCCTGGCCAGTGATCAGGGCCGATCTGTGGGGCAACTGGCGGGGCAATCAGGGGGAGAGGGGCTGCTGGCACCTACCTTGGCTGGCCTGGGGCCTGCGGGCTGGGGGCAGCTTCTGCGTTGAGCATCTGCCCTATGGTGGTCAGTGCACATCATAGCCACCTGTCGTTCCGCCATTCGGTCAATTTGCGTATTAGGCTTTTATTATATAGGATTTATTATATAGAATATATATAAAGCAAGTGTTCTGCAGCTTGCTTTATTTACCTAATGATACATCCTACACATATATAATGTACTATAATTCCTTAACTACTGCAGATCAACATTTTGGTTGTTTCATGGCTTTTTAAAATTGTCATTGTTGCTACCAACAATGCTGAGATGAACAGCCTTGCACATTTATCCCTATACACAAGTGTTTGTATATCCATAGAATCACTTCCTAGTGATGGGACTAGGTATCTTTTAAGAACCTCCAATCCCACAATTCTGTGATTCTGGTAAAACAAGCATGTTCAAATGGTATAAAACAATCAACAGTGATCATTTGTAGAATCCTGACTTTTCTCGAGCCTAAATAAGCCTTCACAACTTTCCTAAATAAGCCCACTGCCATAAATAAAGATAAATTTTAGACCTTGAACTAAAAAGAACCTTCACATTATCATTCTCTCTAAAATTGTTAGACTTCCTTGGAGCAAATTTTTATCAAGATGCCAATCCAGAAAGGGTATTCACACATTCACTCACTCCCCAATCATTCAACAGTACTAAAGGTCGTCTCACTGCCCTTTCCATTCCTGTTTTCCTCTCAAGGTTCATCAGGGGCATTCTTGGGTGCCTCATCATGATACACTAAGACAGTGATTTTCAACTGGTGTGCCACAAGAATTTTTAAAAGATGCAATATCTATTTAGTCAGGGGCACTGACCTCTTTTCCGACTCTCAAATAAAAAAATGACAGCAGCCAACACAACAATGGTCACCCGGTGTGAAAGAATCAAAATTATACTAATTTTTTTTGGTCAGATCAGCAAAAAAGATATTTTTTGGTGTGCCACAGAATTTTCGTAATTGGTTTACATGTGCCATGAGATGAAAAAGATTGAAAATCACTGCAGTAAAATATTCAAAGAAGATGTGCTTATTTGACACCTCCTCCTAATGGATTCCTCTCTTCAGGTTCGATTTCTTCAAGTTTTCTCTTTGCCAAAAGCTGATAGAGTAAGAAGGGACCCAAAGCCCATTCAAGCCTAGAAGGAAGGTTTCCCTCTCTCCTCAGAAAACCAGTGGTGCCCGGCCAGTGTGGGTCAGTGCTTGAGCATGGACCTATGAACCAGAAGGTTATGGTTCAATTCCCAGGCAGGGCACATGTCTGGTTTGTGGGCTTGATCCCAAGAGGGGATGTGCAGGAGGCAGCCAATCAACGATTCTCTCTCATCACTGATGTTTCTGTCTCCGTCTCCCTCTTCCTTTGAAATCAATAAAAATTTAAAAAATAAAAAAGAAAACCAGTGGGAGCCAGGACAATACCCAGAGGAAAGGAGGCCCAAAATGGGTGGTTCACTAAAGCTACTCTCAGATTTAGACAGAGATGCTGTTTTAACCTCAGTAAGTTTTTCATCTTTCCTTTCCTGTGTAGCTGACAAGCTTTGTAGGACAAAGATATGGTTGTAGAAGTAGAAAAAACAGGCTAAAGAGGCCATTTGGGCTACTTCTGTCTTAGACCATAGATACAAAAACTACATGAGGCCTGGTCCAGTTCTCAAGATACTTCTACACTGAGATTTGTGGTCAGAACTTCAGCTGGTACTAAAGTATTCATTTTGCCTGGCCAATGTGGCTCAGTGGTGGAAGGTCAACCTATGAACCAGAGGTCACGGGTTCGAATCCCTGTCAGGGCACATGCCCAGGTTGTGGGCTCGATCATCAGTGGGGGGCGTGCTGGAGGCAGCTGATCAATGATTCTCTCTCATCATTGATGCTTCTATCTCTCTCTTCCTCTCCCTTTCTCTCTGAAATCAATTATGTGTGTGTGTGTGTGTGTGTGTGTGTGTGTGTGTGTATATATATATATAAGAGGCCTGGTGCACAAAATTCATGCACTCAGGGGGAGGAGGTCCCTCAGCCCAGCCTGCGCCCTCTCGCAGTCCGGGAGCCCTCGGGGAATGTTTGACTGACAGCTTAGGCCCGTTCCCTGGCTTCTGGCGCACTGAGCACTGGTGGCAGCTCCTGCATTGGGCGTCTGCTTTCTGGTGGTCAGTGCGCATCTCAGTGACTAGTCGTTCTGCCGGTTGGTTGATTTGCATATTACCCTTTTATTATATAAGATATACATATATATTCCTCTTCCTGCAGGAATAATTCCTTCCTCTTGTACAGATCTCCCTTTAAGCTCATAGGGGTAGCTGGGTCATGAAGGCAACAGTCCAAGAATTCAGGGACACCAAGACCCAGATACATCTTTCATCCTCCTTACACCCTGAAAATATGACCAATTACAGGCACTGGGCTAGCTGTTGAGGAGTTAACCATCTGTAACAAATTTGCTTTAATTCTTCAGTATACATACAGTTCAAAAACTATCCTTACATGCTAAGAAGGCTCAGAAGAAAAGAGTTCTTCAGAAGGCCTCATGACAGCAAAGGGCATTTGCTCCAGAAAGTGTCCCATTTAATAGTGCCCTCTGCTTTTCTCAGATGTTCTGAAGACAAAGAGAATGATGCAGCCTCACAGTGGTGCAAAGCCTGCCCAGCCCTGCTTGGCTTTGTCTGGGCCCTCTCCTTGGCCATCCCAAGTCCCTCTTCCTTTCTCTGTTTCTTTAGAGATTAAAAAACAAACAAACAAACAAACAAGATCTGCTTCCAGCATCATTACTGACAATTTTTAAAAGATGGTTCCTCAAGTGTGTTTATTGTACTGTTAGGGGCAGAAATAGGATATTGGGGACCAGCTACAATTATAATATTAATCATGCTCTGTTAACCGTGATGATTCTGTTCTGAATAGAGAAAGCACACCCTAACCTGGCTGAGAGCTGTACGCCCTGGGACATGGGAGCTAACACTGGAACGCAGCCCATCCTCCTGTCCTGAGAACTGCCTATCATTATGGAAAGACTCACAGCTTCGTGGCTGGAACAACCTAGTGGAGGCACCTGCTCTTTACAACCCCAGCCCCATGTCCTGTAATCTGGTCCCTGGGCGCCCGAGGGCACCTGTCCTCCGTAAACCCCTCCAGCCCGCATGACCTGTAACCTGTAGTGATTATCCCATGCCTACTTTCCATACCTGTAATTCCTACTTTCCCCACATCATCTTTGTCATTCTACCCAATATAAGCAGCTGGTTTATGGGGAGAGGAGAGCAGATTTCTGTGGATGACCTCCTGCTCTCCCCTACTGCCAGTATTATTGGAGTAAATGCTAGTATATGATTTAACCCTATCTGCTTAATTGGCTCAAGTAGTATCAGGCAGCCCAGACCCCTTGGTTGTCCAGTTACAGTACTAATAGTAGCAAACACTTATTATCTATCTATATATATAAAATAGAGAAATATGCTAATTAACCAGGACGCCGTAACGGGTAGACCAGACAGGAGGAGGTTGAACACGCAGCGTCAGGGGCAGGGCGGCAGGGGCTTCTGCACGCCTGCACTGGGGGAGGGCCTGATCAGCAGCAGCCGGGGCTGCTTCAAGGATCAGAGAGGGAGGCAGGGCCAGACCAGCGGCTCGAGGGTGGGCGGCGCTGCACAGTTTCGAATCGCACTCTGGGCTCCTAGTATATATATAAAAGCCTAAGCGAACGGAACACCAGAACGACTGGTCTCTATGACGTGCACTGACCACCAGGGGGCAGACACTCAATGCAGGAGCTTCCCCCTGGTGGTCAGTGTGCTCCCACAGCCAACCTCCCACAGTTAGCCAACCTCCCCTGGCCTCTCCACCCGCTCGGCAGGCCCCGGCCAGCAGCTGGAAGGCCCCAATCGGCCCTGATCACCAGCCAGGCCTAAGGACCTCACCCATGCACAAATTTTGTGCACTGGGCCTCTAGTATAAAGATAAGGAAACTAAGACAGACAGAGATTGAATAACTTGCTGCTGTTATTGTTACGTAGGCCCAGGCAATGGGACACATCTGTGCTCCTTGCCACTGCACCTCATGGGTATGCCTTCTTGATGGCATCAGTGAACACAGGTCTCTATGAACACAGAGCAAAGCTCAGTTGAAGTCAGGAGCAAAGGTGCTGCCCTCATGCCAGTCATCAGCATGTCCTGCATTTACACCTTTGCCTTACCAACCTGAACACCAGCGTCCTGATGTAGCCTTTGATCCCCTAGCCACCAGATGTCGCTTTGACTCCAGCGGAAAGCTCTTCTTTGAAGCAAAGCAGCTGTGGCTTCCACCAAAATCTTGCCAAGTTTGAACTCCATTCAATTGAATAAGTATTTATTTTAAAAGCTTAACTTTTTAAAAAATGAGAGAG
Source organism: Myotis lucifugus (assembly GCF_000147115.1). Classification (NCBI taxonomy): domain Eukaryota; kingdom Metazoa; phylum Chordata; class Mammalia; order Chiroptera; family Vespertilionidae; genus Myotis; species Myotis lucifugus. The sequence continues at coordinate 94,627 of NW_005871831.1, read as the reverse complement.
AGCGAGAGAAAGAAAAATAAATAAACAAACAGATGAATGCATGCATAAGAAAAGGGGGAAAAAAGAAAAGCTTAACTTTATACTGGGTGCTATGAAGCACTTTTTAAAAAGTGTAAGTGATGTTTCTGACTATAAAGTACCTAAGAAGAATAGACACAAACAAGCTGAAACACTGCAAAAATGATTGAAAGGAACACTGTAGAAATGATCACTATAGGCCAGACTAGAGAGTAAAGGCTTGATTGAAACTTAAAGAATGAATAAAATGAATTTAGGTCTGTGGGGAAGGGATGGCAGGGCATTCCAGAAAACCTTGTAAACAAAATCACAAAGTAACAATAATAGCAAGGCAGGTTCAAGGCATACACCTGAGGATGAAATCCCAAGTCACCAGGTTGGTTTTCAGAATGCTGCCTTCTCCCTCTGATAACCCAGCCAGCTGTCTCTCCCTCTCTTCCAGATAATCTCTCCTAGTCTAGTCAGGCAAGTCTAATCAACGTCCCTTGAATAGCCATACATTCATGTTACCTGTCATGTCCCAGACTTACAGTCTGCAAGCCTAGGAAAAAGCAGTGACATTGACCACATGGGAAACCTAGAGATGGGATGGTTTCAGGGAAAGGCAGGAGGAAGTAATTCTTTTTGGCAAGTGAAGTCTGAGATGGCAATGGAATTTTCAAATGGATGATCCTATACACATTTATTCAACAAATATCAGGTGTTCTGCTGTGTGTCGGGCACTGTGACAGGCACAGTAGAAACAGCAAAAGGATATAGTTTATCATGCAGAAAGGATAGATATTAAATATGTACTATTAAATATGAAATTAGAATTTAGCACATTTTGGATGAGAAGTAAGATTTAAACATATAGGTTTGACAATGGTCGTAATTGCAGTGCACTGTGCAGGGTGCTGTGAAGAAGCAAAAGATGAATAAGATACCGCCCATAAACAACAACAATGAAAAAGAAAAAGAAAAATAGACACTGCCCAATGAGGAGCTTACAATCCAACTGGCGACATGAGGCTGGTTCACACATTCAGCCAATGGACAACATGGCATGAGTGACACTATGGCACTGTCATGTCCAGGGAGGGTGGAGTGGGAGCACTGGTGTAATTTGGGGCCACCCCACTGCTATCCTAGAATTTGCTCCTATGGCCCTCTTGCTCCTCCACCGCCCCATCCCCACCTCATTCCCTCCTGGACCAAAGTCCTGGTGGGTGCACAGATTGGCCAAATCCAGTAGACATGCTACGGGTGCAAAGAAAGCTGTGGAAGCCAATATCTGGACATTTTAAATGCTACCCTGGAAGGTTGTTCTAGCTCCCATAGATTCATAAGGTGGAGATTCCTAAACCCTAGGAAGGGGGTTTAGAGCTTGGAGGTGAAAATGAATGGCTGCCGAAACCGGTTTGGCTCAGTGGATAGAGCGTCGGCCTGCGGACTCAAGGGTCCCAGGTTCGATTCCGGTCAAGGGCATGTACCTGGGTTGCGGGCACATCCCCAGTAGGAGATGTGCAGGAGGCAGCTGATCGATGTTTCTCTCTCATCGATGTTTCTAACTCTCTATCTCTCTCCTTTCCTCTCTGTAAAAAATCAATAAAATATATTTAAAAAAAAAAAAAGAATGGCAAATATCTACCACAGAGAGTATTTTAATTTCCAGGCCCACTAGGAACATCATATGATAAGATCCCAATTGCTCAGTTTTTGTTTAAAAATGTATCAAAAAGCCAGAGATGACTGCAAATGACATCATCAGGGAACTATGAACTACTTAAAGAATGCACAAAAAATAGGTGCAGAGAGCATCACAAGAGAGAAACTCAGATCATAGACTTATAGAGATGAAAGGCTTCAGAGGATATCTGAGCCACTCTTCCAACCACTGCAGGAACCACCTCTACAACCAGATTAGGGAAGGTATTGGATGGTGTCAGCACGGTTTGTAGAGTGACAACACAAACACCATCTGTACCTATGGAGGAGAATCTCATTTCTCCCATTTTTCCATTTATACAAAAATAGATTTTAGCATATTTGGGTGAGAAGATTTTTAAATTTTATTTATTAACTAGAGGCCCGGTGCATGATTTCGTGCACAGGTGGGGTCCCTCGGCCTGGCGGTGGGAGGTTGGCTAGCTGCGGGAGGTTGGCTATGGGAGCGCACTGACCACCAGCAGGCAGCTCCTGTGTTGAGTGTCTGCCCCCTAGTGGTCAGTGCACATCATGCGACTGGTTGACTGGTCATTCGGTCACTTAGACTTATATATATATAGAGATTAAATTTATTGGGATGACATTGGCTAATAAGATTATATAGGTTTCAAGTGTACATTTCTATGATACATGATCTGTATATTACAGAGAAGTAAGATTTAAATATCTAGATTTGACAACCAGGTATACAATCATATTTTAAGCCAATCAACAAGCACTGTGCAGGGTGCTGTAGAGAAATAAAGATGAATAAGACACCATCCAACAAGGAGCTTATAATCCAGCCGCAGAGATGAGGCCAACTCACACATGCAACTACTTTGGTTCTCCTTTTTTCTTCTCCACTTAGATGAGTTATCAACTTCAGTTATTGGCCCATTACAGGTATCTCTCCAATTTGTCTCTCTCCATTTCATCCTTGTGCCTGGATTCCTCAAACTGCATCCCAGATGACCTTCCAGTCTTCCATCTGTCTTTGCAAATTGTCCCCCACATTAGTTTAAGATTAATTTTCTTTTTTTTCTTTTTAATTTTTTATTGATTAAGTTATTACATATGTGTCCTTATCCCCACGTTACCCCCTATCCCCCCACTCATGCCCTCACCCCCGTGTTGTCCCTGTTCATTGGTTAGGCCTATATGCTTGCATATAAGTCCTTTGGTTGATCTCTCCCCCTTACCCCCAAGGATTAATTTTCTTAAAACTGTTTTCACCAAGTTATTCTTTTTTTATATGTTTTTATTTATTTTAGAGAGAGGAGGGAAAGGGAGAGAGAAACATCGATCGGTTGCCTCTCACACATACCCCAACTGGGGACAGAACCTGCAACCTGGGCATATGCTTAGACCGGGAATGGAACCCGAGATCTCTCGGTGCATGGGGATGACGCTCAACCAACTGAGCCACACCAGCCAAAGCTCACCAAGTTATTCACTTGCTCAGAAAATCAGAGCAACTCCCAACTTCCCACTGCATCAAACCTGAACTCATCTGCAGACACAAGCTGTATTGGACCCACTGACTCATAGGGTCTCTACGTTCACTGTTCGCTAACAATGAAGAAATCCAGTCCAATGTTTTCTAATTGGTTAAAACTACTTGAACTCTATGGTTCTACGTGAGCAAAATTCATATTTCTAACAATTCTCTCAAGAATCTTATTGTTTCGGCAGGAATACCTCATTGAGACAAGGAATTCTAGGCAATGTCTGCTTTCCCAGGAATGCAGGAGTTTACATCTCTAGAGCTTCCAAACTTTCAGAGGCTGTTGCCTCGCTGTCTGCTTTACATCCTTACCTAACTTCTCATTACTCCCTTATATACAACCTTCTCCTTTCCCCCACGAGAGGGGTTACATCTCTTTTGATGTTTTGCTTTCTGCCCTTCTTACACACCTCCATTCCTTCTTTTCACTCCATAATGATTTACTCTTTGTAAATCTAATAACTCGCTTACTTATATTGTTCTTGACCTAAAAAACAACACCAAGATAGTTCAGCCAATGTCTATGCCATTGGCAAGCCTAAGGTATGAGCAGAGGAGGAAAGGGAAATGAAAAAGAAAGGAAGAAGAAAAAGTAGTAGAAGAAAGAATTTGGGAAAGAGAAATAATGATAATTGCTGTCATCATCAAGTGTTTAGAGTGTGCCACATACTTTCTATACATCCTCAGAACAATCCTGCAATCTCTAGCCTCATGTTTAAAATGACGAAATGGAGAGTTAAATTACCTGAGGTGAGTAAGGGTCAGAGACAAGATTGCATCCCAGGATGAATTAAGCCCATCCTCTTGCAACTAAAGAATATTATCTCCATAACAGAGAGTAAGAAAAGAAGCACAGATAGTGGAGACAGACAAGACCTTACCGGCAATTGCTTCAAGTGTTACTAAAAAATAATAGCACCATTAGTTACCAAAAATTATTTAGAGACATTAAGTTTTCAGCATGACAAAACTTAAAATTTTTCTCTTATATGCAAACCCCTTTACCACATGGATACACATACTACATGGTCAATTAATATTTGACAAAGACATCTATTCAATAAATGGTGCTGAAAAAATTGGACAGAATTTTACAGAAAAAAAAGAAAGAAAGAGCGCGGCCTGCATGGTTCAGTGGTTGAGTGTCAACCTATGAACTAGGACCGTGGTCGGCAATCCAGGGCTTGCGAACCACATGCGGCTCTTTGGCCCCTTGAGTGTGGCTCTCCACAAAATACTACGTGCAGGCGCACACGTACAGTGTGATTGAAACTTCGTGGCCCATGCGCAGAAGTCGGTATTTTGTGGAAGAGCCAGTATTTTGTGGAAGAGCCACACTCGAGAGGCCAAAGAGCCGCGTGTGGCTCACGAGCCACGGTTTGCCGAGCCACAGTTTGCCAACCACTGAACTAGGAGGTCAGTTTGATTCCCAGTCAGGGCATATGCCCAGGCTGTGGGCTCCATCCCCAGTGGGGGATGTGCAGGAGGCAGCCGATCAATGAGTCTCTTTCATCATTGATGTTTTTAGCTCTCTCTCCCTCTCCCTTCCTCTCTTAAATCAATAGAAATATATTTTTAAAACAAAGTAAACCTTCTTACACTACACACAAGAATAAGCTCAATATGGATTAAAGACTTAAATGTTAGACTTGAAACCATGAAAATCCTAGAAGAAAACATAGGCAGTAAAATCTCAAATATTTCTCATTGCAATATTTTCTCTGATATATTGCCTAGGGCAAGAGAAACAACAGAAAAATAAACAAACGAGACTACATCAAACTAAGAAGTTTTTGCACAGCAAAGGAAACCATCAACAAAATGAAAAGACAATCCACTAATTGGGAGAACATGATCGTCAATAATACATCTGATAAGGGGTTGATATCCAAAATTTATAAATAATTTATAAAATTCAAAAACAAACAAACAATCCAATTAAAAAGTGGACAAAGGATCTGAATAGACAATTCTCCAAAGAGAACATAGAGATGGCCAATAGACATATGAAAAGATGCTCCCTGTCACTAATCACCAGAGAAATTCAAATTAAAACCAGAATGAGATATCACCTCATACCTGACAGAATCAAACAATCAACAACAAGTGTTGGAGAGGATGTAGAGAAAAGGGAACCCTTGTGCACTGTTGGTGGGAATGCAGATTGGTGCAGCCACTGTGGAAAGCAGTATGGAGTTACCTCAAAAAATTAAAAATGTAACTACTTTATGACCCAGTGATTCCACTTCTGAGAATATACAGGGTATCCCCCCAAAATGTATACACACTTTAACAGCTAATGGCTCAATTTTGAAAATAAAATGTATTTTAATAAACACTTTATAGTTATTAAAAGTGTGTGTATACATTTTTGGGACACCCTATTTGGGTTTCTACCCAAAACATTAACTTGAAAGAATATATGCACCTTTATCTATATATATAAAACCCTAATATGCAAATAGACTGAACAGCAGAACAACTGGTCGATAGGACGTGCACTGACCACCAGGGGGTGAATGCAGAACATGGTGGGTGTCAGCAGCAGGCAGCAGAGCATGGAACATGGAGGCGTCGGCTGCAGCGGGAAGGTGGAGCAGGTGAGCAGAGGTGCCAGACCAAGGTGGGGCACCAATCGTTGTCATTGGGGCGAGCCTCTGGTAGTTACTGAAGATTCTTTGCTCCTGCGTGCCACAGTCCACCCGGCGCTTGCACCTGCTGCAGGAGCCGGCCCCGCTCACACTCCAATAGCTCGGCACCGTCAGTGGGTACAAGCAGCAGCTGCTGCCCCGATTGCCCCTGAGGGCTTCTCCACTTCCCTTTGCTCATGAGGAGTGATCAGGGGCAGAAACCACCGCTCTCACCTGCTACTGACGCTGGTCCCAATCTCTCTGCACCATCATCGGGTGTGGGTGGGGCCTGAGCCATCAGTGAATGGGAGCAGAGGCAGTGGCACCAGCGGGAGCAGGGCTGCTGGCTGGTGGGAGAGGCCGGGCTGGGGCACAAAGGATGGGCCGAGACCCGCACCTGTGCCCACCACAGCCTCACAGCCCACAGTTCCTTTCAAGGTGCTCAAATTTGTGCACTGAGCCCTAGTGTTATTTATAATAGTCAAGTGTCCATCAGTAGATGAATGGATAAAAAAGCTGTGGTACATTTACCTAATGGAATACTACTCACCCATAAAAAAGAAGGAAATCTTACGCTTTAAGACAGCATGGATGGACCTGGAGAACATTATGTTCAGTGAAATAAAGAACATTATGTTCAGTCAGAAAAAGACAAGTACCATATAATTTCACTTTATGTAGAATCTAATGAACAAAATAGAAACAGACTCATAGAGAACAGACTAAAGCTGTCAGAGAGGTATGGAGGGGGGTGCGGGGCTGGGTGAAAAAGGTGAAGGGATTAAGCAAAAAATAAAATAAAATAAAAAACACCAACTCATAGTCACAGACAACATATGGTTATTACCAGAGGAAAAGGGGGTGGGTGGAGGTAGAAGAGGGTATAGGGGGGATAAATGCTGATGGAGAGAGACTTGACTTGGAGTGGTGACTACAAAATACAGTATACAGGTGATGTATTATAAAATTGTACACCTGAAACCTATATAATTTTATTAACCAATGCCACCCCAATAAATTCAATTTTAAAAGTTTTTAAAAAGTGTTACATCTAGCAGGTTCTCAGTATAGATCTATTTTGAGCTCTATACTTCTTCCTCATGTCTGCCCCACCACCCTTTGTCTTCCTGTCTTCCTCCTCACTCATCCTTCCCTACATCCAGTTCCTACCCTGCTCCTTCCCAATTGCCCACACCCCTCCATTAGTGCTCCCTACTTCCTCACAGACTCCGATGATCCTCCCATTCACCTCGCACCCCTTTTCCCGCCCTTTTCCCCCAAGGTTACAAAGCACGAGGACCTCGTTGTCTTTCTCCCCCATCCTCCAAGCAGCCCACAGGACAGCCTTGTTACCATGACAACATAGCTGCTCCAAGCTGAAGCCAAAGGACCTGGTTGCCATGGCTTCCGCTTCTCCTCCTCCATCCCCGCCCGCGCGCCCCGCAGCGTTGGCGCCTGCGCGGTACTCACCGCGAAGGGGCGGGGCGGGGCCGGGCTTCCAGCGGGAGGGGGAGGAAGAAGAGAAAGGATCAGAAAGGGAGTGGAGCTGGCACCTACGGCGGCCGGAGAGGGACTCGCCAAGACGGAGACTGCAGGATGGTAGGTTGTGCGAAGAGGGAGGGGAGGGGGACGGAGGGCCGTGGGCTGTACCTGCGGGGGTCCTTGGGGGCCGCCCTCGGTGAGAGCCACTCTTTCTTCCTCCGGTCCCCAGAGGACCTCAATTTCCTGGACGGGTGGGCGAGCCGGCCTGGGAGCAGGAGCAGCTGGAAATGGCTTTAGGTAGAAGGGGCGGGCAGAGGGCGCCTTAGTGGGGCGAAAGGGGGCTGATTTAGGGGGCGGCGGGACTGTCCCGAGCCAGGGGGAGCGCGCGGGTCGCGGTCCAAGGGGTCCCGACCACTGCCGCAGGGAGGTCGCCCGAGGAATAGGGGCGCGAGGGCTTGTGGGCGGAGGGAGGCGGCGGGGGCACGGGTCACACTCCGTCCCGGTGCAGCCCCGAGAGGAGCGGCGGCCGCGGGGTGAGAGCGTGTGCGAAGGGATCGCTTCCGGGTCCCAGGAGAGGCCGTCCTGCCTCGGTGGACCACCCGGCTCGCCGAGAGGCTGAGTGCGGCGGGTCGAGCAAGTGGGCTCGAGGTCTTGCTCTGGGGGGCCCGGGCCTTGGCACCCGGCTCCGCAGCTCTTAGCTCTCCGCCCCCGACCCGGTTCTCCTTCCGGAACCCAGGCCTGCCGTCTTCCTGCTCCCCCTCCTCCACCCCATCTTAGACGTGCGCGGCTCCCTTGCGCTCCTCGGTTGCCTTCCCACCAAAAGCTAACGGCGCTTCCCCTTCCTCACCACCAAAAACCCCCTTGTGGTCCTCAGCCTACTGAACAGTGTTAAACGAGAGCTGTTCCACGCATCCAGGTAAAGTCCGTGGAGAGGAGAGCTGCAGGGAGAAGGCGAGAACTCCAGGCTGGGACTGACGCCTTGGAACTGGGTAGCTGGGGCACGCGGGGTGTGCACCCGGAGGGCTCCGCACTCCTCCCCACCCGACCCGGCCTGAGCCCTGTGCCACACATTACCTTGGAGAGCCACCTGGATGGCAATGTGCTAACTGAAAAATTGAAAGGGAAATTGGTCACCTGATATCTGCGAAGGAGTGGGCATGTAAAGGGAGGCATCATGAAAGGAAGAAGTGAGGAGCCCTGGCCCGGTGGCTCAGTGGGTTGGAGCGTTGTCCCTGTACACTGAAAGGTTGCCAGTTCGATTCCAGGTCAGGGTACATATGGGAGGCAACAGGTCAATATTTATCTCTCTAAAACCAATTAAAAAAAAAAAAAAAACAGCCATGACCGGTTTGGCTCAGTGGATAGAGCGTCGGCCTGCGGACTGAAGGGTCCCAGGTTCAATTCCTGTCAAGGACATGTACCTTGGTTGCAGGCACATCCCCAGTGGGAGGTGTGCAGGAGGCAGCTGATCAATGTTTCTCTCTCATCTATGTTTCTAACTCTCTATCTCTCTCTCTTCCTCTCTGTAAAAAAACAATAACATATATTTAAAAAATAAAATAAAAGCCCCATCTTTCTTAAATGTATATATATATATATATATATATATATATATATATATATATATATATATATATCCTAGGGTGAGGATTGAAAAGAGAGAGAGGCATATCAATGGCCAAATGCCTGAATGGCTGAGGAGAGAGGAGGCTGGAACTTGGAGGGGGAGGAGTCTCAATACCATGTGCTGACATGAAGGATACCTAGGCATAGGACTGGCGCGGGTGTGTTAGGTACCTCTTTAAGGGTGAATGGCCAGGATGGGTTGGAGAATTGAGGTAGCTTCTCCAGGGACAAAATACCTGGTTTCAGTGTGGTTGTGAATAGGAGCATGGAAGAAAGTGGACAGAGCCTCTGACATCAGCTATGGGCTGGTTGTCACTGTGCTAGGTATTTTACTTTCCTTTAGGAAATGGTTTGGAAACAGGAGGTCAGAGAAAAATAATAGTTATACCTAATGTGTTACAGTGTTTACCTTGTGCCAGGCACTGTTGCATATATCAACTCATTTAATCCCTCCTAACGACTCTGTAAGGTAAGTACTTTTATTAATCTGTTTCACAGACCAGGAAACAAAGCAACTTACTCAACTAGTAAAGCCAGGATTTGAATCCAAATAACAGACAGACTCAGAAGCTCTGACACCCCCCTCCCCCCCCCAAGGAAAGACACCAGCTGGTGGGAATACCCAGAGTTGAGAGCAAGGGCTGATTATTTGAAGAAAGTAGAAGCTGTGAGTGGAGAAGAGTCAGATGAGTTTGGAGCTGTATGTTTGTGGAGGAAAGAAACTCAGAGAACCAAATCTCTGACCCTCAGCTCTGCCTCTCATTCCCTCATCCCTACCCCCTGCCTTTTCCCCAGATGCGATTCATGCTGCTGTTCAGCCGGCAGGGAAAGCTGAGGCTGCAAAAATGGTACCTGGCCACATCAGACAAGGAGAGAAAGAAGATGGTTCGGGAGCTCATGCAGGTTGTTCTGGCTCGCAAGCCCAAAATGTGCAGTTTCCTGGAGTGGAGAGACCTCAAAGTTGTCTATAAGAGGTGACTCCCCACCTACTGTCAGACTCGCCTGGGTCCTGCTTGGTTGGGGCTTGGCAATGGGTTTCAATGGCTGAGTAATAAGCAGTCCCTGGGTCAGAGAGAACTGGCGACTAAGGACGTCTCGAGGGCAGTGATGAACAGCTTTCTTTCCTTTCTACATTCACCTTGAAGAAATTCTTGTTCCCCACTTAGTTTTGCTCTAGTCTCACACCTACTTCACACACATACTTCTGTCCCAAGGGCCCTATCTTGTCCATTACACATGTCCCTTGCTGTCTCAGTCATAAATGGTAAATCCTGTGCCACTTTTCCCAACACACACACACACACACACACACACAAACACACACACCACCATTTCTAGTTCCTTCTCTGAGGAAGTGAAATTATTTGGCTCAGGGTTTTGCTGAGTCACACTGAGCAGGTCAGAGAGCAAGAGGAGGAAAGAGTTTGGTTGTTGCCTGTTTGTGAGAGGCATTAAGAGGCTGAGCGAGTAACTATTTATATACCCTGGGGCCACCCCACCTTTGTCCTGAAGCCACACAGACCCTGGGCTGGGAATAAGGAGAAATGAGAGGTTTGAGCCCAGAGGCCTGGAGCAGGCCAATAGCCCTTTCAGCTGTCTCTCATGTCCCCTCTCCTCAGATATGCCAGCCTCTACTTCTGCTGCGCCATCGAGGGCCAAGACAATGAGCTCATCACCCTGGAACTGATCCACCGATATGTGGAGCTCCTGGACAAATACTTTGGCAGCGTAAGTCACCCTCCCTGTTTCCATACTCAGCAATCCCCTCTTCCCTCCGAACTCTGGGGTCCTTGGAATCTCTGCGCTGGGATGCTTGGGAGAGGTGAAGTGGGAGCAGTGAGAATGGTAAATAATCTCCCTCTTTAGCCATGCCCCTTAATCAGTCTGGGGGAGGGGGTAGAGACCAGAATCTGCCTCTTAATCAATCCATCTAGAGCTCAGCTCAGACTTCTCACAAAAGGACAAAAGTCATATTCCGATTTTATCAGCAGTTCCTGATATTGACGATTCCTTCCCTGCCCCACAGAATTTAGGGAAGGAGGCTAGCCCAGTGCTGGGAACAATGTCACAGATTCTGGGGTCAAGGCAACAAAAGCCACGGTCAAGAGCAACTAATATTTTATGATCAGGGAGAAAGAGGCAAGAGAAGGAGAAGGAAAACGTGATCCAAGTACTTACTAAGGCCTTGGGGTCAGGAGGACGTAGACCTGGGGCAGGAACCTAAGGTTGGAGGGTAGTCATGAAGAAGATGAGGAGACATATTGAGAACCGAGGTGGGGCGTGTGGGGTGGGAATGCACTTCATTACTCTACTCTGCCTTTCCCCCCTCTTCTCAGGTGTGCGAGCTGGACATCATCTTTAATTTTGAGAAGGCTTACTTCATCTTGGATGAGTTCTTGATGGGGGGTGATGTCCAGGACACCTCCAAGAAGAGTGTGCTAAAGGCTATTGAGCAGGCTGACCTGCTGCAGGAGGTATGGGCCTGGGACAGTGAGGAGGAGGAAGAGTATCACGGTAGAAGTTGCCCTCCCTCCTCTGGACACCCTGCCTGCCTGCCACATCTGCCCCCTTCCCACTACTGCCAAAGGGCCCCCCTCCCTGTGGTGTCTGGCCCCCGCACCTGTTTGGCCAGCTTGCCCTCAAGCCCTGGTTGCTTGTGGTGGGAGGTGGGGGTGGCAAACACCCGTGCCAATTCTCTCCTTCCGGAAGGACCCAGGGTGTCTCACCCCAGGCAAATCTCCTTTGTCCCTTGCTTCTCTTGGCATATAAGGGTTGCTCAGAGAATTGGAGAAGGAGCAAATGGTAGATAATGCTTTTCTTCCCTGGTGTCTCCCCCCACCCACCTTTTTTTACACACACATACGCAAAATGAGCCTCTGATTTTCAGAAGCAAAAAACTGTAGGGATTTGGAGGTTGGTGTACAGGTCACCTAGCTGTTGTTTCACCCTGCTCTCTGGTGTCCCTGCCCTCACCCCATTACTGCTTGCCCCCTCTCTGCTGTGCCACTGCTGAGACTTGGTGCAGGAAGATGAGTCACCGGAATCTGCAGTGACAAACAAGCTGGCATGAGCTGGCTCTGAGGAAGGGGTGCGATAGGGGGCTCATCTCTGCAACAGGAGAAAGAGCAGAATTGAACCTGCCACCTTACTGGTACAGGTTCCCTTTCTCTCACACACACACACACACACACACACACACACACTGCAACACACATCCCCTGGCACATACACCCCTGTTACTAGTGCTCTGCTCAGACCCCAATGACTCATCTCTCTGCAGTCTAGTTCACCTACCTCAGAGACCTGATGCCAACCTCTTACTCCCCCACAACCCTGAAAAGAAGGACCTAACCATTTGCCACCCCCGCAGGCCTCAGAAAAGTTTCCCATCCTCGAGTCGCAGCTTCACTCCCTTTCGCTCAGATACAAAGCTGGGCCCCCTGCTCACCAACCTGGTCCTTGGTTCTCTGGAGGGGGGTGGGGGGGTGGACTCAACCTGGACCCCCTCCTTGCCACAGTTGGCTCTGGGAGGTAGTCCTAGGGGGCTGGGAAACTCCCCTGAAGGGTCCCCAGCTGTTCTGCCTTGAGCTCACATTGGCTTCTCTCTCTCTCCCCTCTTCCCCGTTTCTCTGTGTGCTTCCTCCACTCTGCCTCCATCCTTGTGATGCTGTTGTCTTGCCCACCCACCTCCCCCATTCCCTGTCGGCCTCTCCTGCTGTCTCTGCGTCACCCTCTGTTTGTCTCTGCCTCAGGAGGATGAGTCGCCACGCAGTGTGTTGGAGGAGATGGGTCTGGCATAGCCCCCACCCGGGCCGTGGAGATGTGGGAGCTGGTGGAGAGGCAGGGCACACGTGGCCCTTTTCTTGGTGGGACTCGGCTGTCCCTCCTCTGCTGTCTCACCTTCCTTTGGAGTGAGCTGTAGGCTCAGGACCCTCAAACAGTCCCTCCTCCACCCCCTACCTCCTGTTTCCCCTGTTCCTACTGAAGGTTTTTTGGAGCTGGGAGGCAGGAAAATATGACCAAGACCCAAGATGGGGGTGCTATTTGGCTTTCATTCCCTGCCTTTGAAGAACTATTACTCCAAATTTCCTTTCCTCCCTTATAATTGTAAATATATAAATATGTCAGGTTAAAGGGAAAAGGTTTTCAGGGCTCTTCTCGTCTCCCTGCCCCATATCCTACCTCCACCCCTCCCACCCCCTGCAGCCAGCCAGGGCAGCTTCTCTACCTGGGAAGGGGGGCATCTGTGTAGTGACTAGGTTATCCTTTCCCCTCATCTGCACCCTCCCTTCTTGGCTGCAGTAGGGCCTCTGTCCAGTGCTGGGGGAGGAAAACATAGTTAATTTTTTTCTAACCTTGCCACTTTGAGGGAGGGAGGGTTGGGGGAAGGGCAGGCTTCATAGGAGACTGGGCCCTATCTCTCCTTCACTCCATATTCGGGGTGAGGCAGAAACTAAGGGGGTGGTGGGGTGGGCAAGTGTCTAACTTTATTTCCTTTCCTCTGAAATAAAAGGAAAAGCGTTTCTGGACTTCGCCTGCCTGAGGCTCTGTGAAAGAAGATAGGGCTGCTGGGATCAGTTAGGAGGGGAAGGGAACACTGCATTTGACTCTTCCCCAGAAAGGGGTTGCCAGATTAGAGCCAGAAATAAAAAATAAAGTAAAACACACAGTTCAATTTGTATGATAACGAATAATTTTTGTTGTTGTTAATCCCCACCAGAGAATATCTTTCCATTGATTTTTAGAGAGAATGAGAGAGAGGGAGGGGGGAGAATCATTGATGTGTCTCACATTGATTGGTTGCCTCCCCAACTCGGGATTGAACCTGAGACCCTTTGGTGCACAACTGATGGTCCCGACCACTGAGTAACACTGGCCAGGACAATGAATAATTTTTAAAGGTTAAGTGTATCCTATGCAAATGTATCATTGCTTATCTGAAATGCAAATTTAACTGAGTGTCCTGTATTTTATCTGACACCCTCTACCAAAAATATATTTGCTAGCTCAATGCCTCTGCAACCAGCTAGCTCCCTGAGCTGTCTTCAGCCAGGGAGGAGAAACTTCCCTGGGACCTGGTTTCACTCCCTCTAAGATTTCTTTGTGGGAGACTTCATTTGCCTGGTTTAGTTTTATTTAGGAAGGAGACTCCCTAGTTCAAGGGTATATTCTACCTCCTATGCTTAGAAAAGGGTTGAGAAGAGGCTAAAACCAGAATGTTTCTGTGGCTGCCAACCGTCCCCTGTCCCCATATTTATTGTGAAGTATGTAGGGCCAGGGAATTTAGGGAGCAGTTAAGGGAGGTGTGTCTGATTTGGAACAGGGTCTGTGGGGAGCCACCAGTACTGCCTGTGTGGCCCCTCAGAGTCACAAGAAGAAGAGCCCAGAGCTGTGGCTCCTTATCTACTTTGCATCTCTCTGCCAGGCCCTGGGAACCCATGACTTTAACCACCATGTAGGGTTTCCAAATGGATGTGAGCCAATTCTACCCCCAAATACAGTTTTAAAAAGGGTTGGTGCCATTCAACCCTCCCTTTTAAGCTGGAAGAGATGGGTGTTGTGGCTGGCGTTTCCCTCACCGCCCCTTGGGAAGGACCGCACAGGCCCAAGGGGACGGGTGAATAACCGAGAACAAAGTCCTAATAAAATAGTCACTTTTATTTCTTAGCAAAACTATTTCCTCCGTGAGGGGTATTTACAAGAGAGAAGGGAAAGAAGGTAGATTCACAGCGATCTGGAGAGGCTTGTGGGAGGCCCCAAGGGCAGGAGACAGACACAAATGGAACTGGGCAACTAGGTGGGAGCAGCGGGAGGGAGCTCGCACAAACCATCCGCTCGCCTGCGCTGGCCCTGGGACAGCCGTGAGCGAGTTTGGGGAGTTCGGGCTTTGGACCCAGGAAGAGGTGTGACAGGTCCTCCGCGCAGCCCGCGGGCGAGGCGGGGCGGGGGCCGAGGGCGGGGCCGGGGACGCATGCAAATACCCAGGAGGGGACAGGAGCGACACGGAGGGGGGCGGGGGTGACCACGCGCTGCGGTGGCGCTCGGAGGCGAGACCGGTCACGGGCGTTGGAGCAGCACGTGCTCGATGTAATTCTCCAGCTCCTCCTGCTCCTGCAGCCGGCGCTCCTCCGCCTCTGCCTCCGCCTGCGCGCGCCGTGCCTGGGCCTCCCCGCCGGGATAGTGGCGCGAAGGCGGCAGGGCGTGGTGGTAGTGGCGGCGGCGCGAGGCAGCAGGAGGCTGCAGCGTCCGCGGCCGGATGTAGTTGGGAAAAGGGTGGTAGGGCCCCGGGGGAAATACCTGCTCCTCCTCCCGATCCCAAGGCGGGAGCACCTCGTTCCAATCCCGCAGCTGGTCTCCAGCAGGGGCGGGGGCGGGGGCGAGGGGCGGGGGCTGCGGGGAGCGGACGTGGGTGGGCACGGGGGCAGCCCGTGGGGGAGGCACGGGCTCGGGAGGGGCGTTCTTCTTCCGCTTCCGCTTCTCCTCAACCTCCTCGATGATGCTGACCACGTCATCCGCTGGCAGGTGGAGTTTGGTGGACAGCTCAATGAGGCTATCGATGGTCTGTGGGTCCATCTCTTCGTCGTCGTCTTCCTCCTCTCCGCCCTCCTCGGCCCGCTCGGCGTCCTGCCGACGGTGGCCAGGCATCTCCTCCTGGGACCGCTTGTCCTCGGCAGCGGCTTCCCCGTCCTCCTCCTCCTCGGCGAACAGTAACGCGTTCTGCCGCGCCCTCTCCGCCTCCTCCGCCTCCGCCTCCGCCTCCGCCGCCTCCTCGTCCTCTTCCCCCACCCTCTCCTCACCGCCGCGTCTCTCCTGCTCCACCTCCTCCTCCTCCCTCTCGCTCTCTCGCTCCTTCTCCGGCTGCAGCCCCCGACCCCCCAGGCTGCGTTGCCGGGCCCCACCCTGTAGCAAATACTGGAGTAGCAGGTCCGAAGCCAGGTCCGCCAGCCGCTCTTCTTGCGCCGCGGCCTGCCGGGTGGCCTCCGCCTGCCGCCTCCCTGCCTCTACCTGAGCCAGCCCTTGCTGTAGAAGGCGCTCCCCCGCCTCCGAGCCGCTCAGGAGTGAGCTCTCCGGCCGGCGCGCCTTGGGGAAGGGGGTGCCCAGGCTTTGGTACGCCTTGGACAGGGGTGCCAATGCGTCGCCTAGGTGTGTTTTGGGGGAAGGCACTTTTTCCCCGAACTGGTGGGCTTCGGGAAGGGGGCGGCTCTCGGGCATCTGAACCTGGAATTGCTGGGGAGCCGGGGGTGGCAGGGGCGCGCGCTCCGGGACACGCGCCTGGAACTCCCCCCAGGAAGCGCGCCACACGCGCTCGGGCCCGGGGCTCTCCAGGTTGACTCGGGTCAGCGTGTGCGTGCGAGTTTCCGTCTCTGCTGCTGCGGTCTCCTGCTGGCGCTTGGCGCTGCTCGGACTGAAATCTCTCAGTTCCTGGAGCAGAGCAGCCAGCGCCTCAAGCTCCTCGGAGGGGTCGCTCGCCTCGGGACCGTTCTCCTGAGTCTGAGGGCGAGGCGGGGCCGCGGGCGCATGAGTCTCTGGCGCTGGGAGGCTGTGGGTCTGGCTTCTCACGGTCTCAGTTAACAGAGCTTCTGCTGCTTCTTCCTCTGGCTTCAGTTGGGAGCCGCCTGGCGCCGGGGGCGAGGCCGGGCGGTCAAGTGCCTGTAACAGCACCGCGGCCAGCGCCCGGGGATCCACACCCTGGAAAAGCTCTCCCTCGTCCTGCGGCTCTGAATTTCGAGCGGCTCGGACCTCTGGGGTGCGACCATCCTTCAGCGCGGGCACTGCGTCCCCAGCTACAGATTCTTTATGCTCAGAGCTGAGGGGAGGTGACTGTGCCTCAAGGCGCCCGGGGGGCGCTCCTCCCAGCCCCTTAATCAGTAGAAAGAAGCAGAAGAGGGCGGAAACTGGCAACCTGAGCGATTTCATGACCAGGGGACTGTCGGAGACTGAAAAATAGGAGGGGTGGAAAGAAAGAAAGGATTTCTTTAAGAATTTTCTGCTCTCTGGTTCTACGTTCCATTCCCCCACCTTTAATCAGGGTTTCCCCTAACCTTTCCCAGAAGAGGGACCTTTAGGCGCAAAGAAGGAAGATGTGCCGATCTCTGAAGTCGTGTAAATGGGAAAATGCCCACAACCCTCGCACCCACGGTGCCTCCTCGCCCCCTTCTCTGAGCCATCTCGGTGCCCGCGCCCACGTACTAAGCAGTGAGGATAAGGGGGAAATCTCTGCTCCCTCCCCACAGGACACTCTGGATGGTGCGTGGGCGACTTCAGCAGCAAGAAAAAAGCGGCGACTCCCCACTTACCAGAGACCCTTACGGGGGGCTCCCCGATGTGTTTTCAACACCCCCATCTAGGAGAGAACCCTCCCTCACACCCACCGTTGCCAGGGGTTGAGGGACAGACAGCGGAGTATTTACCAGCTGGTGTCACGACGCAGGAGGTGGAGAGGAGGGTCGAGGCGGGGTGGGGACAGGGAAGGTCGGAACGCTTCCGCCTCGGCTCCGAGAGGTGGCTAGGATAGGACCGATGGTCGAGGTCTGGCGTCCAGTGGGCTGGGCTCAGCTGGGTCCGGGCGGCTCGCTCGCTCCGGCTTCAGCACGCTGGACAGCGCCCGCGCCGCTGCCGCCTTATAAACGGGAGCGCGCAGTGTCACGTGGGATTGCCCCGCCCCATTGACGTCAATGTTCATTCATGGGAAAGCGGGCGGGCGCCTAGAGGCGGGAGGATGCCCAACGATTGGAGGATGCGGTGTTCTCCCGGCCTGCGACTGCGCACTGGGGTCCTCGGCTGGAGGGGCGTGCGCTAGTGGAGCACCGGGGAAAAGAATGAATGAAGGAATGAATGAATGAAATGTCGAGGCGGGCGGGGTTGGGGGCTATGAATGAATGAAGGAGGGACAAGGAGAAAAGGATGAATGAATGAATGAATGGAAAGGTGGATGCAGAGACACTGCAAGACAGAAGGGTGGGTTTTACCCAACAATTTGCAGCGGCGGGAGCCCGCATCGCGAAACGGATGGGGCACTCCCAGGTCTGACAGGGCACCAGTAAGAAATCCATGCTGGGGAGGGGGAGAATAAGGAATCCAAAGCGGGGAAGGTAGGGGCAGTCTCCCCATCCTCCTATCTCAGGGTCCATGGGGAACACGCCCAAGGACGGCGTGAACCTGAGAAAAGAGACCTGCGCGCCTGCGGGCGCTGTCCGCGGATCGGCGGTGCGGGGTGCGGGCCCTGGGCCGGGGCAGATGGGTGGAT
This sequence comes from Myotis lucifugus, assembly GCF_000147115.1. Lineage (NCBI taxonomy): Eukaryota > Metazoa > Chordata > Mammalia > Chiroptera > Vespertilionidae > Myotis > Myotis lucifugus. The sequence continues at coordinate 76,431 of NW_005871831.1, read as the reverse complement.
CTTGCGGTTTTGGTAATCCCACCGACAAGGGTCCAAGTTGGAAGAGAAAGAAAAGACTGAGGATGTGTGTGCCTCTGTCGTGTCTGTACATTGTCGGTGCGTGTCTGAAGAAAAAGGTGTGTCTGTCCAGTTGACTCTGTAGCGTCTGTTGGCGCCTCCGCTGTGCCCCCTTTCAGCCCACCACTCCCCATCCCCCTTCAGTTTCTTTTCTCCTGCTCCTTCCCCCCCTCCCCAAAAGGACGTTTGGAGGGCAAGAGCAAACCAGGTGGGGAGGGGGTTGCGCAGGTGGGGGGCGGTGGCTCAACTCCAGTTCTCTCCATTGCTTAAAGGGAAGGCTGAAACACGATGCGGGAGGTGGGGGTGGGCATGCAACGTCAGAGAACGCCCCTTACTGCAACCAGACCCCTCGACCATATCTCCGGCATGATGGGGTTGGGGCTGGGGGCATGGACGGCTAGAGGTTCCGGGGGGTGGGGGGCGATGACGCACAGATTGCGCAAAGAGAATCTATCAGCAAGCCGGGTCCAGTGAAGGGAGACCAGCCGTGGGCGGGGATGGAGGGGGGACGGAAATGGGGAGGGGGCAGGGGAGAGAGGAGTGAGCCAAGGGGAGCCGCCAGTGCAGGAATGAAGGGGAGGGAGGGAGGGGGGCTTCAGTGCAGGCAGAGAGCTGTGCGGAGGCGTGGGCAGTGAAAGGGGGGAGTTACAATGACACACCAGACACACAAGAACTGCAGCCATAGGGGTACCCATGGGCACACACAGGGCTCAGATTGTCAGAGCCAGTCCTCAGCCCCCTCCTCATTTCTTCCTAGCACTAATCCTCCTCTTCCTCTTCCTCTTCCTCCTCCTCCTCCTCCTCCTCTTCCCCCTTCTCTCTCTCTCTCTCTCTCTCTCTCTCTCTCTCTCTCACACACACACACACAATCACTCACGTGTTTTCCCTCTATAGCCAACAGTGGCTTCTCGGTTCCATCAGTGGCTCGACTTTCCCAGAAGAAAGCCCATCAGCTCTGCGAGGAAAGAGGTGGGGAGGAGGAGAGAGAGGAAAGAGAGAAGACAGCAGGAGAGGGAAGAAGGAAGGAGGGAATCTGGAAAAGGTAGAGGGAACAGGCAAAAGGAAGATACTGAAAGCCAAGGTGACTGCGGAGAAGCCAAGGAAAGAAGGGAGAGGAGGGGGTAACAGGCCCCACAGCAGTACTTCACCCCCCCCCCCGCCACACACAACAAATCTAGGGTCTCCTGCTGCCCTTGGGGCCCCCCCTCATTCTTCCTTTCCCTCCCCATCTCCCTCTTTTCCCCGTGTGGTTACTGAGAGCATTGGAATGAGGAGGGGGTCACGTTACCTTCCCGAGGAGGATGAATCAGAGAGAGATGGTTCAGACATCTGGAGAGGGGGAGGGGAAGCCATCCAAGAGCCAGGCAAAGCGGGGGAGCCATGGAGGAGACTGCGAGGCTGATGGAGCTAAGGGACTAAGTGTGAGGGGAGATAGGCACCTAGAGAAACTGTGTTACTGTGGGCTCATGTATGTGGACATGCACCTATGTATGTATGTACATGTGTGTATATGTGTACAGAGATTAGTGAAATATACGGGAGGAAAGAAAAAGAAAGAGGATGGGGGGGGGGGCCAAGAGTGGTCGTGTTCTGATTTAAATATGTAGTCTTTTCCAGTGTGTGTGGTTGTGTTTTTGCCTGTTTCCAGGTATCTGTGTGTGAATGGGTGTGGGTTCTGATCCCTCCTGCGTGCCAGTATACCTGTGTAGTTAAGAGTCTTGAGTCTGGGTATCTGCTGGGTCTGGAGAGTGTGCCTGGGTTGGTGCGTCGATAGTGTGTGTGTGTGTGTGTGTGTGTGTGTGTGTGTGTGTGTGTGTGCGCGCACGCACGCGCACACGCACGTGTGTCTTTTGCATTCTCTGGGTCCTTCCATGTCTGTTGGTATATGTTAGAGGTTATGTGGACTTCTATGTGCTCTTTCCTGCCCCTTCCCCACATTCACCTTTTCTCTAGATTTCTATGCCACAAAGCCTCAGAATCCAAGCCACTCCTCTGCAGCCCGCAAGTTCGGGTCCTCCCCCTTGTTTTCAGGGTGTTCCTCCATTCTTCCCCAACTCCCCATGCCTCCCTTTCTCCACTCTAGCCCAGAAGAACGTCTCAGAAATTAACATCCCAAGAGTCTCAGCCATCTTGGGGTGAGGGAGGTGGCAAGAAGGTGGGAGCCCCAGGCACCAGTGGCAATAGGCTTGGTGATTCCACAATCTGGATCTGGATCCCTCTTATCTGGGTCTGTTTCTGCCTCTCTCCTTTCCAGTTCCCTACCTGGGCTAGTTTATTCATGCACACTCTACCTCTCGAAGATGTACTGCATTCTTCATACCTTGCTGCCTTTAGGGGTTTCTGAGAAAGAAGCTGGATTGGGGACAGGTTCCTGGGATCCGGGAGAGAGGGAGGTGGCAGGAAAGAAAGAGAAATGGAGAGAGAGCTGGGAAAGGCAAAGCTGAGATGGGGATCTGGAGGGGATGCCTGGTGTTTGCTGAGTTATTTGTACAAATGCATCTCTCTTTGTCTTTGTTTCTGAATCGCTCACTCTCCAGTAGGGTAAGAGAAGATGGGGTCCAGCAGAGTAGTGATTCAAGCTAAAGATTTGGAAAACCAGGAGAGGGGAGCATTGGATCTTTTCCCTGAGAAAGTTTGGGAAAGAAAAAGAACAAGGGCTTGTCCCCTTCCCCTTTCCTCCTATGCCCCTCCCCCCATACCTCCAGGTCCCCCTCCTTTTCTTCCTTTCCCCCAACCGGTGACTCACCTCTGCAGGCTTTCATTGCGTCAGCGATGGGGGCGGGGGGAGGCAGGGCGGAGGAACTTTATGAGAGGGGCAGGGGTCTCCACTTTGAACGGAAAGAAGCTGCTGAGGCACCCCCTCCCCCTGAAAACGGCCCCATTAGAATGCATTATTGCCCTATCTGCCACTCCAGTTGAGTAGGGTGGGGAGTCCTGGGAACGGGGCTGGGAGAGGGCTGGGGGCCACTGACAGGTCTGGGAATGATAAGTAATAGGAAGGGGTTGCTCACCCTAATTTTCAGTCCCCGGTCCCATTCCCTCATACTCCCACCCACTCCTGAGTGGGGGAAGGGAGACCCAGGAAGCCGGGGGAGGGCAAAGCTGCAGAGATGAGTCACCAAGAAAGGGAGAGAGAGAAGGAGACAGAGATGAGGAGAGACACAAAGAGAGACAACTACTGGAGAGACTGAGAAAGCACAACATACATGCCATGAAGGAAGGTGACATCCACAAACTAACAAGAAAAAGGAAACTGTTTGCTTCCATAATCCTGAGTCAGCCTCCTCCAACACCCACCTGTCACACACACACACACACACACACACACACACAAACACACACACACACCACTATCATTCAGAGTTACACTGACATTCTGAGACACACCCATTTACACAAACGCAATGTCACACCTAGCCTAGAAGACCCATGCTGAAGATGTGACAGGGTAATGGAGATTCGCGTTGAGAGCCTTCATTCTTCTTGCACAGGATGGTGGAAGGGGGTAAAAACTCTGAAGGTATGTGACTTCAAAAACCCAAGACGCGGATCAGGGACTCGGAGGCTACGCCTTGCACACACGACGACACACACAGTTCCCTGCCTCCCCATCCACAGCACATAGCAACATATCAAGCATCGTCCTCATCAAAGACACTTGGAGTACCTGATTCTGGGGTACACCAGCCACGATGTCCCGAACACATCTCACCCAGACACCCTCTTACTCGTACACACATGTACAGAAACGCAGACACACAAAGACGCCCATGGACACACTCACACGGACGGAAACCACCTTGCGCTGCCTCGCCCGCGTCCGCACACGTCCTGGCGCCCCCGCGTGTTACTTTTTGGGATTGCAGTCATCACCACCTCGAGGTCGGCTCCCAGGGGAAGCGGCGGCTCCACCTTCTGCTTGGTGCCCACCCAGGAATGGAGAAAGCGAGCGAAAGAGTGGAGAGCTGGGAGTTAGACGCCTGGATTGCAGGGCTTGAGGGAGGCTGGTTCTGGCTGCCAAGGAGAACTTGGGGGAAGAGCCCATAGAATTTGGAGAGCAGCCTACTGCCAGGTGCAGGGGCCGGGTCTAGGCAGGGCCCCACGGCAGCGCTCACCTTTCTGCTTCTTGGTTGGGGTGGGGGCAGGCAAGGGCTAGCTCCCCTCGGGGAAGTCATTAGCCCATGGCCACAGGGCTAAGATCCTAATACAGGGGAAGGGGGAAGATAATGGGTGTCATGTGTCCCATCCCCGCCCCCCCTCCCTTTCTTTTTTTTTTCTTATTGTAAAAGTAAATATATTCCCCCCCTGGCCCAGCATCC
>NW_005871831.1:66753-71955 GCF_000147115.1 Myotis lucifugus | reverse complement strand
CATACACACACTGAGAAGTAAAACAAACACAGGGTGGACTAAGAATCCGTTTTTATTGCAACATGGTCTTGGTTGAAGCGACAGGGAGAGTAGCAGCAGGTCAGGCACAGGAGGCAGAGGAGGGCATGGCAGAGCCAGAACGGGGACAGTGTGAAGCGCGGTGCTCCTCTTTGCCCACCGCCCACCTCCTGGCGCCCATGTCTTGGATCCCATCCCAGTGAACCCTGTGCTCACTGTCCATGTGTCCTTAGCAGCTGTTCATTGTCCAACAAGTAGTTTCAAGCTATCACCGTCAAAGAATGAGGCTTTGGGCCTGGGACACCTGGCTTCTAGTCCCTGCGAGGCGGCTCCCAGCTACTGCGAGTGACTGGGAAGTCACTTCGATCTTTCTGGGTCTGTTTCCTCCCTCTGCAGTAGATGTGAGGATGCAGCGTAGAAGACAGCGCTGTGCAAACACAGCTGTTACTGCTTGCATTTAAATAGAAGGACTGTCTAAGTCCAAAAAGCATAAAGGAATGAAAGGGAGGAGTGTCCAGAAATACCTGGAGGTGGGGGTTTCAGTCTCACTAGAAGGCAGCCCGGTTAGAATCAGAAGACGGCCTTACACTGGCGGAGGGACCTGCCCTCCACTACACCAAGTTCTCCAGCCGGAACCCCCTGGTTCTGCCATTGGTTGCGGGCATTAGGAGGGGGCCTGCGAAATATCAACATAGAGCAAAATTGGAGGAAACTCCAGTCAGAGGTGCAAGCTCCAAAAGGTGCATCACCAGAGGGCAAACGGGGGTCCAAAGTAGGGGGAGCATTATAAATCTACTTCATTTACTGGGTCTCTTTCCATGTTGCACACAGGGTGGGTGATACAGACATAATGGGGAAAAGGAGCTAAGTGTCTGGGAGGTCCAGGGAGGAGGACGGTGGGGGTACAGAGAAAAGGGAGAGGACACTGACCTAAAGGCACAGGGCAGTGAGGGGAGAACGGGCAAGCTCTGAGGGCTTGAGGCAGCTGCCTCCTGGAGAGGTACTGTCAGAAGGGAGAAGCCAGGAAGGACAGGAAAAAGCTCTGAAGCCTATGGCGGAACAGGTTCTTTGCCCAGGAAGGGGAAAGGGTGGACAATGGCGGCACAAGGGGCTCCACCAAACTGGGTGGTTCTGATCTGGCAGTGGGCAACGGAGAGGTAAGAGGGGAAGGAAAGAGGGACCAGCAGTGGGAAAGGATAGGGGGCAGGGGAGGGGATGGAGCTTGCAAATGAGGTCAGGGCTTTCTGGGGATCTGGGAAAGGGGGCGGCATCTTCTCAGATAGTAGGGACTTCAAATGTGGCCTCCAAGCAAGTACTGCTCCGTGTAACCTTTGACCAGCTCCAGCCCCAAGCCAACCTGGCAGAAATAAGCCAGCTGTGACCACAATTGGGGCGCCAGGAAGAGCTGGCACATGACGTTGACGCCGGCGAGGCTTGCCACATCGCCACCTGCTTTTGACAGGGCCTGGGTGGGCAGCGGTGAAAAAGTGCCAGAGGCCCGCAGCGCCGCCTGCCAGAAGCACGGATGTGCTAAATTGGACCAAAGTGATGCCCTGTGGGGGGCACAAGTGAGCACAGGGGCGGCGGTGGGAGGACTGGCCTCGACCTCTCTGCATCCTCACTCCCATATTCACACCCACGGGCTCCCGCGTGAGCCCCACACGGGGCACATGTCGTGCGGTGCAGGGTGAAGTGGAATATGTGAAAGCCTGGGTCCCCGAGGGTAGCAAGGACGAACCAGGGGCAAACCCTCTGAATAGGAGAGGTGAAGTCAGTGTGGGGTGTCCAGGGAACTGGGGGTGTGGGCCCCTGGGTCTCTGAGAGAGGTGGAAGTGAGGCAGCAGGTCAGCTGGTAGGATGGGGGAAGCGGAGGGGGTAAGATAAAGGCTCAGCAGTTTGGGCTCCTGAAGGGAGACAGGATGGATGCATGGGAGGCAGGGTCACCAAAGTCTAGGCTCCTGAGCTCTTCGGTGGGTTGGCAGCTGGGAGTCGGGAGCTGTTTCACTTCCCCTTGGCAAAAGGGCCTGGGTAAAGACGGGGACCCCCAGGGCAGGGCTCGCACTCGGTAGAACCGGTAGAACCGGCCGAGAAAGAAAACGGGTGACTGGCTGAGGCTGGGGGAAGCCGCCCAGCCTCTCTGTGCTTCTCACCTGCTTGGTGTTTAGGCGGTATTTCTTCAGCTCCCGGGGGCCCCGCTGGTCGTCCCTGGAAGGCTGTGCCACCTTGACCCCTGAGTGCTGCCGCCTGACCAGCTGCGAGCAGAAGCGCTGCAGCAGGCAGGCCAGCCCTTACCGCGCTACCAGGGCGCCAGGCGCAGCCCCTCCACCAGCGCTGTCTTCTTCGCATCGATCAGGTGCACCGACTCCCCAGGCCATTAGGGGGCCCGTTCCCTGCCTCAGCCACTTGGGCTCACAGGGCTCGCCTCCTCCCACACGCCGAGCGCTCCTTCATCATTACTCTGGGCGCCAGGCCAGACCTGGGACCTGTCCAGGGAGCTCTCCTCAGTACTTGGGTCTCAGATTCCAGACCTGGCAGTAACGCTCATTGCTCATTGGCCCGGCCGCTTCCACCTCTAGAGATGCAGAAGCCCCGAGTACAAAGGGGTCCCTGACCACTCGTCACGCCCCCTTTCACTGGCTCTACCCCCAGGAGATGGCCACGCCCCGGTTACCTACCACGCCCCTTTCCTATTGGCTGCTCCGGGAGCCCAACTCTGAACTGCTTCTGCTCACTCATGCAACCAGGCTTCGTTGCGTGAGAAGTCAGTCTACTTAGGGCTCCTGGCCCCATTCTACCTGCTCCCATCCCCAGCCTACCTCCACCCTACTAGATCCCCTCTTTTTGTGCTCCTGTCCCCAGAAACTCCTCAAACAAATCCTCAAATACCAAAGCTCTCACCAGTCCCTCTACTATTCTTTTTTTAAAAAATATATATTTTATTGATTTCAGAGAGGAAGGAGAGGGAGAGAGATAGAAACATCAATGATGAGAGAATCATTGATCGGCCACCTCCTGCATGCCCCACATTGGGGATTGAGCCTGCAACCTGGGCATGTGCCCTGACCATGGAACCGAACTGTGACCTCCTGGTTCATAGGTCAATGCTCAACCACTGAGCCAGCTGGCTCCTCCACTATTCCTGTGTTCTACGTGTCCCCTACCCCACCCTCCTGGCTAGGCCCCTGGATCTGAACACCCTACTCTTTGATTGCAAAGCCTACTCGATATCCTCAGCAATCTGACAAGGGCTGAGGGAGAGAGGCTCGCTTCCTCTCCTTCCTAAGATTCAGGCACCCAAACATGGCTTCACCCCTTTTCACCTAGGCACTGCTCGGTTCTCACCAATTCTCTGGTGTGCTTGGCCAGCACCACCGTGAGGTTGGGATCCTGGAGCCAGATGTGGTAGCAGCTGGGAAGATAGTCAACACCACCGTAGATGCCCCCTGAGATGGCCAGCACCTCCTCAAACTCCGGTTCTGTGGCCACCACGAGGTCCAACTGCTCAGTCTCAGTCTCGAGCCCAGATCCTGGCCTGGGCTTGGCCCCAAGAACTTGGCCCCCAGAGGCTCCTTTTCAGCCTCCATCCCTGACCCAGACTTGGACTTCGTCCTGGCCTCCTGTGGCAGGTGTTCTGAGAGTAGCTTCGCATCTGGCTCAGCCTCAGTTTCAGGCTTAGGGACCTCTGAGGTGGCTACACTGCAGTCAGCTTCCAGCTTCATTCACCTGCAGAAAGAGAGAACCCAGCATTGGGGTCAGAGTCTGCTGTTTCCAGATCTGGCCTCCTCTACACAGTCCCCACAACCCCTTCCTACACAAACACTGCTTCTCTTCCTCTCTCCACACAGACCTTCCTGGGAATAGAGGGCCTCCAGTTCCCCCCTCACACCAGCTCTAAGAACTCTTAATCCTATCCTGCTCTACCCAACCAGGATGTGTCTTAACACTCACAAACTCAGGACCCTGTGAGTTCCCTAGAGACTAGCCCCTGACCCCCTCCATCCCCAGTCAGTCCCAGGACTCAAAGGAAAGAAGGAGGGTATAAATAATGGAGGGCTTTAACCGGTTTGGCTCAGTGACTAGAGCATCGGCCTGCAGACTCAAAGGTCCCAGGTTCGATTCAGGTCAAGGGCATGTACCTTGGTTGCGGGCACATCCCCAGTAGGGAGTGTGTAGGAGGCAGCTGATCGATGTTTCTCTCTCATTGATGTTTCTAACTCTCTATCCCTCTCCCTTCCTCTCTGTAAAAAATCAATAAAATATATTTTAAATAATAGAGGGACACTCCTCAAGCACCCTACCACCTCTCTATAAGAGCAACATGAGAAAAAAATTCCCATAATCTCCACTCCCTCTCCAGGACAGTTTTCAGGGAAAGTGGAGGATTCAGCTCCCACTACCTTTTCTACCATTGCCACTTATCATTCCAGGGCAAAGGGAGGGCGATGTAGACCCCAGACACACACACACACACACACACACACACACACACACACACACTGCTGCCCCAGTTCCCTCCACACCCAACACCCACATTCAAACATAAACCAAGGGAGTGGGCACATGGAGAGCTCCATTAGAAAATTTCAAGCCATTCCTTCCAGGCTCAGCAAAACCACCTTTTCCTTCTTCCTTGAATATATTCCCTCCTTTGGAGACTTGGCTCCACTCCAGTATGAGATGATCATTTTGAAAAGGGTTCTGTTGTGGCTCCAGCAAACCAAATGTCCACCAAGATCCCCCATGTCCCTTCCCCATTTTCCTTCCCTCCAAAGATGGAATCCCTTCTCTTCTCTCTCCTCCCTTTTCCTTTTAAAATTTGTTCCTGTAATCTTTGCCCCATCTCCTACACAGGATTTTTCCTGGCCTTTCCATTCCTCAAAGTCTCCTTTTTGGGTCAGTCCCCTGTGGATTTGGCACCTGTTTGGCCTCTGGCTTTTCTCTTTTCCCTGCCTAGAGACAGGGCCAAAAAGAGAGGCCCTCCCCATGTCCTGAGGACTATTTCCAGATCTCCTTCCTCCAGACTGATCGAATCCCCCTCCTCTCTCTTTCCAGCCAATTACAACCCCCCCTCCCCCCCCCACACACACACAACCTGTATCTCATTAACCAACATCTTAGGAGACAACTACTTTGTGGACTTTGCGAGCGGGAAGTACAATTTGTCAGCCCTCAAAGACAGCAACA
>NW_005871831.1:55105-66393 GCF_000147115.1 Myotis lucifugus | reverse complement strand
GGAGCCAGGAAAAAACCCACACATACCCTTTAATCTGTGAGTGTGTGAGTGTGTGTGTGTGTGTGTATCGGGATCTCCAAACCCAGTCTGAAGAGCAAAGAATAAGGAATCACTGGGTCCTTGACTGGAATCAGAGGTCCCAAATGCTAAGGGCTGAGCTGCCTCAGTATCAGAGATGGGATTGTGGGAGGAACCCCCACTGCTCCCCCCCCCCACCCCCCACTGTCAGCAATTTCTAGGCCAACAACAAGCATCAGACTCCTTGCATCAGGCTCTGGGGATGATGGTTAACTTGAGCAGGTTAACCTGTGGCTCCCATCTGCATCTCTAGGCAACCTCCCCAGCTGTCCATGGGCCCCTGGAAAACGCAAGCTGGTAGGTGAGGAGTAACATCAGCAATCCCCGCCCCCCCCCCCCTCGCTCCTAAGGGGGCCAGAATGTGAGCAGCTTGCAAACTGGAACACATCCAATAGATCTCAGACTTTAGGCTTTTCTTTCCCTCCCTTGCTTTCAAGATGAGACTATTTCCAATGGTGTCTCTACATCTCCGACTAGGTTGTTTGTAAGGGGAAGGGGTGGGGTAGTTCCCAGGGTCACAAGGAAGAAAGAAAGACTTGCCAATTCATCACCCATCTTTTCTTTCAAGGCACTCCTCTATTCCTATTCCCTTTTTTGGAGACACAAAGATTCCAAGGTCCTTAAACCTTGGAGGAGGTGGGTGCTGGGAAAAAATAGGTTAGGGGTTCCAGGCCAAGCCAAAGCTGCCGGCCAGCTCCACAATCCTTGCTCCACTTTCTGATCACTTCCCACCCTCCAGTATGATACCCTCCAACCCACTCCTTGAACTTTAACTCCCAGAAAGTGTCTAGGCAGAGGCAGCCCTGTGCCTCCAGGTCACTGTGGGAAATGTAGTTCAGGCATCTCTTGGACCAAGCTCCTGCAGGAGGGGTAGCATTTCCCTTGCCACCCATATCCCCACATCCTTGTATCCGTTCTTTCAATCTCATAAATATGAATGGTCACTCTGGGGAGAAGGAGATGATTGAAGTAATCACCGGGCATGCTGGGAGCGCCCCCATCCCATTTCCACACCCGCCCCCCCACCTGAAATACTGATGCCCTAGAAGTGCCAGCTTTGGGGAACTGGAAGAGGCAGGAGAGGGAGCAGAGAGCAGAGAGGCGGAGACAAAGAAAGGGCAGCTACATCAAGCGCCTGAAGATGTGAGGAGCGCAAAAAGGACTAGAACGGAGGCAGAAAGGAGACAAAGGCAGACAGGAGATTCGGTGGAGAGAGGATGGGAGAGGGGAGCGGGAGGAGGCATGGATACCGAATCACAGACATGACACCTCATGACTCAGGGCTCAGCTGACGCCAAAAAAGTCCTAGCACTGCACCCCCTCCCCAGGGAGCCTATAAATAGAAAGCATCGTGACACACCCCCTTCTCCCGGGTGAGTGGTGGGGGCGGGGTCAGGGAACGGAGAAAGCCAGAGAAGAGGCTGGAAGAGGACAGAGACCTGGAGAAGAGGCGGGGGAGGAAAGATGAAGTGGGGCAGAGGCAGGGGATGAGGAAGACGCGCCCAGGAGTGGGGGACGGGGGTGCCCAGAGGGCCTCAGCCGTGGGAGACGTGACCCTCGGCCCCTTTCGGGAGTTGGGGTGGGGAAAGCGGACTGGAGAGAGATCACAAGGAAGCTACCTAACTTGGCAGGGGTCCCCCTAGTAGCAGACCCTGGGGACGGGTGGGAACGGAGTGGCGACGGGGTGGAGGAGGGCTGATGGGATAGAAAGCGCATCTGAGTACCTGGGTGCAGTCGCGGGCTCGGTTATCCAGGTCAGGGGCCGGGAGGGGCGTGGCCCTGGGGGCGCAGGGGGACGGCGGCCTCTCTACGGCCCCCACTCCCTGGAGGAGAACGCCAGCCCCCTCAAGTCTCGCGGCCCCCCTACCTCTCCGGAGCCGGGACCACGATGCTGAGAAGCGGAGCGGGACGGCCGCGAAGGAGTCACTTCGGAGCCCGTCACTTCGGAGCCCGAGTGACGCGCGGGAAGCGCCAGGGTCCAGACTCGGGAGTTCGAATGCGAAAGTGGAGTCTGCGCCGCAGCTCCGCGCGGCTCGCGGGCGCCGGCGCCCATTGGTTTGGGTTCGGGCGGTGCGCGCGGCTCCCGCGGCGACGCTCGGCTGGGCCCTGGCTGGCGACTCGGAGGGGCGGAGACCCCAGCGATGTGGGGGAAACGCGGCCCGGATCCGGAGCGGACTCCCGTCCCGCCGGCGCTGGCCCGAGCGGGGCGGGGCGGGGTGCGGAGGAGCAGTAGCCCCGGCGCTGCGGTCCTGGCGGCGGGCGCAGCGGGTGGCCTAGCCCTGCAGAGGGGGTTACACCCCTGGTCTTGGTGGGGGAGCGGCCCTGAGGGTGGGAAGGTGTGTTGGGTTTGGGTGGAGAGGGTGAAGCTGGCTTAGCTATCGCCGCCTGCTCACAAAACCTCTGTGCTCCGTTCGGGAGTCCCCACCGTCCCGCAGGCCGCCTCCTCCTGGGCCACCCCTGAACTTCATCCCCTTTCTCCGACTCCAGCGGACAGGTCATAGCGGCTAGAAAAGGACGCGGAGCTGACGGCCCTGGGGACTGGCTCCGAGGAACTGGGAGAGGAAATTGGAAACCCGTGAAGATCGGGAAGCGAAGAGACTCCAAGAGACGGAAGAAACCGAGTCTGAAAGGGGCGGAGCGAGGCGAGATGGGTCAGACGGGCCACCATGCCCCGGGTCGCAGAGCAGCCCTGTCCCCCAGGTGCACAAGTTGGCTCAGCTCACAGTCTCTGGTTTCTCAGGGGCCGTCAGGCATCAAGGCTCCGCTGCGCAGCACGCAGAAGGAAAGACTTTCCGGTGCATGCACACCAAGCACAGGCACAGGCCTCTGCGCGCAGGCACGCGCTGGGCTCTGAGCGCGCGGGGCTCCGCACCCCTTGCCACCTGGGGTGGGTAGAAGGAGGGTGGGAGGAAAAGCACAGTGTGGACCTGGAATCCCAAAGGCAGCACTGTCCCTGACTCTAATAAGCCTGTGGCCCAGCCTCTTAACTCCTGGGGGCTCCCTCCACCCCATACAGTGAGATACATACACCTGCAGTTTCATCCCCCGTCAGGAGGCAGGAAAATGGTGGGTGTGAAAGCCCTTTAGTAACTGTAAAGCTCTGTAGGGAGTATTGAAGTCAGCTGGGGATGGGACTCACGCCCTTGTCCTTTTCCAGGACCTGCCCAGCTCCCATGCTCCCCGCTCCCACCAAAGTTGATCCCTTGCCGATCTCATTCCATTTTTATACTTTACCAGGTGAGGACTCCATAACCTGGTAAACTGAGCCCATTGGCTGAGTGTGATGAAATGGAGGGTCGTGTTCCCTGACTCCCACCCACCGCGTGGTTAAAAGGATAAGCCTCATCTCTTGAATTCTAGCTCCAAGTCAGCCAATAAAGTAACAAACAAATCACTCAACCTTTTTTTGGGGGGAGGGGTTGTTTTAATAGAACTCCCCTTCCCCATTTCTGATTTTTGAAACTGCTAACACCGTAGGCATCTCCCAAAGCTGCAGTCAAGGTGGATATGCTCAATCGTGGGAAAGCACCTCAAAAAGTAAAAGGTATTGAAGGAAGTAGTCACTAGTGGCAGAAGGGAGATGCAACAACATCCTAATCCCTCCCCTTTTACCAGAAGCTTCAGCTTCTGCCATCAGAAACTCTGGGACTGCCCTAACCGGTTTGGCTCAGTGGATAGAGCATCGGCCTGGCCTGCGGACTGAAGGGTCCCAGGTTTGATTCCAGTCAGGGCATGTATCTTGGTTGTGGGCACATCCCCAGTAGGGGGTGTGCAAGAGGCAGCTGATAGATGTTTCTCTCTCATCGATGTTTCTAATTCTCTATCCCTCTCCCTTCCTCTCTGTAAAAAAATCAATAAAATATATTAAAAAGAAAGAAAGGAAGGAAGAAAGAAAGAGACTCTGGGACTGGTCCAACATTCCAGTTCCCTCCATCAGACTTGAAAGTTTCCCAAAGTTCCAATTCCCTAATATCCAAGTTATTCAGAGCAATATGTCACTGCTCGCTGGCCTGTCAAAAGCCATCTGGTTCTAAAATCACCATATTCAGGCTCCTCCATCCTGACTGTCCTGGAGGATAGGGGGCAGTGGTGGTAAATTGAAAGATGACCGATTACTCTTCTGGCTGCCCTTCCCAGCAAAAGAACCAGAGGCATTCAGCATCCTTAAGTGCTCTGAGGATGCAGGGAGGAGGGCCATCACCCTGTACTACATGCTTTGAAATCTGCCAAGGTCAAGGCCCGTGGGGGATGGAAGAGTGATCAGCTAGTTGAAAGGCTTCTCAGGCCTGTACCCACTACTGGTTCTAATATGTGTGAGCCATAGAACCACTTAGCATATTTGCAAAACACTGTGGCTTAATCCTCACAACACCATGGGATGGGTGGGATTGTTTATTCACTTTATAAATGAAGAACATGGGTTCCACGACTTGGGCTAGGTCCCATCGCTGGCAAGGGACACTATCAGGTCTCAGACCCCATTGACCACTCACCCCTCAGAGGTCAAGTGTACCTTGTGAAAGCATGAAATCACTTTACAAGCTATAAAGCACAAAACAAATGTCAGTACTATAAATGCTGGAGACTTCCATTTGTAAACACTGTCTTGTACCTTGGGGTATTGGCTTTGACCCTCATGCTGGGCTTGTTTATTTGGGCCTTTCATTTGGGAGAGCTTAGTGTTTGTCTTCCCTCTGGGCCAGGTATATCTTACTGTCAACAGGGTGCTACTTTTGATCTGTGTCATTTCAGTTGGGCCCATTTTCTACTGCAGGGCCCTCCCCATTCTCCCTTTTCTTTCCCACTATTTCTCCCCACAATGGACCACCATGGACCTTCTTCCCAGGTCTTCTGAAAACTGCTGCCTCTCAGGATTCTAGAGACTAGGACTTCCTCCTCCAGATTTGTGAGTTTTGACTGTTCTCTCGGACCCCCCTGCTCCTAATGCTTAGTCCCCTTCCCTCCTCCTGACACAGTGACTGCCCCTCCTCTATCTGGCAATTCCCCAATCTCCAAGTCAAGTCTTAACTTTCCAGGATATCTGCAGCTATGTATGGAACATCTGCACTTGGATGAGAGCAGTGAAATGAAAGACATAAAAGTGCTTTACAGGAACTGAGCTGGTATCTCATATACTCTGTCGTACAAGCTTCATGCCAAGCTCCTTCTGCATATAGGAAGGAGACCAAAGATCAAGGGTTCAGTTATTGGCCCACAGTCACAGAGCCAGAGTGCCTAAAAGCCTTACACAGAATTATAGCACTGAAGAAATCATCCGGTATTACAGATGCCACACACTCACTGGTGACTCATGGTTTCTTCATCTGTAAAGAGGACATAGTACCTAACTTCCAGTAAAGATTGAATAAGATAATGTTTGTAAAATGCTTGGCATAGCATAGAAATTCAATTAATGGTAGATATTATGATCTAGCCAACTGGATAAGCAATTCTCAAATGGGGTGTATTACACTTTGTACTATGGAATTCAGACATAACTGAAGACTCTTGTTTATTATTCTTTCAGGACTGTCACAATGCTAGGAACTTCATGAATCAGGGAACAGAAAGTTGGAAAACCACTGAGCCTGACCATAAACTCTTTTAGAACAGGGTTGACATCACAGTTATCTATATATTGAACTAAGTTATTTGGTACTTAGTTCAGGTCTTGGCACACAGTGAATTCTTTTTTTTTTTTTTTTTTGTTAAATATATTTTATTGATTTTTTTACAGAGAGGAAGGGAGAGAGATAGATAGTTAGAAACATCGATGGGAGAGAAACATCGATCAGCCGCCTCCCACACATCTCCCACGGGGGAGGTGCCCCCAACCCAGGTACATGCCCTTGGCCGGAATCGAACCTGGGACCCCTCTGTCTGCAGGCCGACGCTCCATCCACTGAGCCAAACCGGCTTTGGCCACAGTGAATTCTTAATAAGTATGTTACAAATGAATGAATGAATTATTTTAATCTATTTCTGCATTGGGGAGAGTGAGGCCAGACTGATTATCAAAGGTCACTCAACTGGGGCTAGCAGGGTTCAGGTCAAGATGGCAGAGTAGGACGCTGTACTACACTGTACTACCTCCTTCCATGACCAAGCCAAAATTACAACTAAATTATAGAACAACCAACCTGGATGACCATCTGAAGACTAGCCGAAGTCCTATAACTAAGGATATAAAGAAAAAGCCACATTGAGACTGGTAGAAAGGGTGGAGAGGCAAAATAGGCTGTCCTCACACCCACATGTGGCAGTTAAGAATCCAGAGGAGCACTAACCAGTTTGGCTCAATGGATAGAGCATCGGCCTGTGGACTGAAGGGTCCTAGGTTCGATTCTGGTCAAGGGCATGTACCTTGGTTGCCAGCTCGATCCCCAGTAGTGGGTGTGCAGGAGACAGCTGATCGATGTTTCTAACTATTTCTCTTCCTTCCTCTCTGTAAAAAAATCAATAAAATATATATATTTTTAAAAGAATCCAGAGGAATATCTCAGCTTCCGAGGTTCTCCCTGATCAGTCCCATCCCACATCAGGCTCCCGAGCCCGGAACACCAATGCGAGAAAAGAAGCCCACATAATATCTGGCTGCAAAAATCAGTGGGAATTTCATCCATCCAAGTGAGAGAAGCCTGTTGGAAACTCAGGTGTTTCCTTAAAGAGCCTGCACACAAACTCTCATTTGCAGGCCCTCACCCTGGGCTCCAGGAGAGGGACAGTACCAGGCAGGGTGGGAAATGTGTGTGCCAGAGACCTACAAAGAGAAACTGATATCATACTATGCAAGAAGGCTATAAAAAAGTAATGAAAATAGCATGGTACTAGCATAAAAACAGACACATAAATCAATGGAACAAAATACAGAGCCCAGAAATAAAACCATGCCAATATGGTCAATTAATCTATTGTAGAGAGCGCCTGGGAAGCACATGGGCATTTCTTTAATTATTGTCAGCTGAATCCAGTGGCGTTGGCAGAGCCACGTCCTGGAAACACGCCTTGCCAGAGGCAGGAGTGTTGTCAGCTCAACCGTCAGCCCAGGCCCCAGCGGGTGGGTTTCCGTTATCCCTCATATTTAAAATACCGCACTTGGTATTTTGTGGAAGAGCCACACTCAAGGGGCCAAAGAGCCGCATGTGGCTTGAGAGTCGCGGTTTGCCGACCACTGGGTTAGAGCATTGTCCAGATACATCAGGGTTTCAGGTTCAATCCCTGGTGGTCAGGGCACATACAGGAATCAAACAACAAAGGCATAAATCAGTGGAACAATAAGTCAATATTTCTCTCTCTCTCTTCCACCCTTCCTCTCTCTCAAAAATTAATAAATTAGAATTTTTTTTAAAGGTGAAGGGAATGTGGCTGGTGTTGCTGAGTGGTTGAGCATCGACTTATGAACCAGGAGATCCTGGCTCGATTCCCAATCAGGGCACAGGGCTGGGCTGCGGGCTTGGTCCCCAGAGGGGCGTGTGCAGGAGGTAGTTGATCAATGATTGTCTCTCATCACTGATGTTTCTATCTCTCTCTCCCTTTCCCTTTCTCTCTGAAATCAATAAAAATATATTTAAAAAATAAATAAATGGTGAAGGGATTAAGAAGTACAAATTAGTAGTTGCAAAATAGTCACAGGGATGTAAAGTACAGCATAAGGAATATAGCCAATAGTACTGTAATAATTATGTGTCGTACCGGGTGGGTACTAGAATTATCAGGGGATTGCTTGGAAACTACGTAATTGTCTGACCACTATGCTGCACACCTGAAACTAATATAAAATAATATCGAATGTCAACTCTAGGGAAAAAGGCACTTGGAGGTTGAATTGTGTTCCCCAAAAAGATATATTGAAGTCCTAACCCCTAGCACCTGTGAAAAGTGACCTTATTTCAAATAGGTTCTTTGCAGATATAAACCAGTTAAGGTGAAATCATACTGAATAAGAGTGGGCCCTAATCAAATATGACTGGTATCCTATAAGAGGAAAATTTGGACACAGACACAGAGGGAGAATGTCATGTGACAACAGAGGCAGAGATTGTGGTGTTGCAGCTGTAAGCCAAGGATTGATGGCCAACCCCAGGAGCTAGAAGAGATGGGTGAGATAATAGTGAAAGTAGCTAACTTGTATTGAGCACCCTGCCCAGGCTGTGCTAAGTATTTTACATACGCATCTCATTTAAAGCTTAGAGAAGTCAAGCAAGTCTAACAAGGCCTACACCTATTAAGTTCTAAATACTGGAGTCGAGCTGTGACTTGATGGTAGGTGTTCCAAGGATGGTGGGCAGCACTCCAGTTAGGAAGGAGAGTCAAGTTAAGGACGGATGGGAAACTGGGCTGGGCTCTGTTTGTGGGATACCTCAAATGCTGTGCTGAGGAGTTTCACCTTCTAATAATGATGATCCAGTGACAGTGAGTAAGAAGAATGACATGATGAATACTTTTAAGGAAGAGCATCCTGACAGCATGAGAAGGCATTAGATAGAAGGTAAGAGGCAAGACCTCTGATCTCTGATGAATGGTCCCAGAGGGAATCCCTGAGAGGGTTAGGAAGGAGGAAGCTAGAAATGGCTTAGAAGGAAAACAGAAGAGACCGGGAAGTCTGAGTGGAATTCTGGAAGGTGGGGAGAGAGGAAGGAGGCAAAGGTGATTCTAGCGTCTCCAGTGTGTAACTGGACAATGATAACCTCTGGTGGCAGCAGACAGTTCAGGAGACAGAGCTCATTGGATATACAGGTGAGGTAAGATGACTTTTCAGAGCCAGAGGGATGAGTAGGTGGAAAGGACCCACAGGGGTGAGGCTCGGGAGGAAGGACCAGCAGAAGGACTGGAGAGGAGCCCACCTCTGAGAAGTTATGGCTGGAGTCCCAAAGCACATTAGGGTCTGCATAGGTGGCCGGTGAATAGAGATGGCACAGGGCTCAAGTCCAACTCTAGCAGGATTCTCATTGTCTGGTCTGGAGCTCCCAAAACAGTCGCAGGGATACATAACCTGTCCTAATTTCCTCTGGCCTGCTGGGTCAACTCCACTCTCTGTTCTGAGGGCTCCTCCCTACCTCAGCCCTCTGCAGAGCTGGCTTTTCTCCTTGCTCCAAAAAGGCTTTCAAATATTTTTTCCCAGCTGCATTGTGGGTGAGTGAGCACCCACCCAGCAGGGAAATTCAGAGTAGAGAGTGGTGGGAAGCCAGTGGATGACACTTTTCCTCAACCTTAACACAAAGACCTTCGTGCTGCTGTCCCATGAGCTTGTATGCCTCATATTCACTTCCCAAAATAACCCTGTTTGTGTTCAGTTGGGAAAAACTCAAGCTCTGTCATATGATTTGTGCACTTGTCTGTGTTGTATTTCAATTACAAGTAAAAAAAACAACAACACACAATTCTGAAGTAGGTAGCCCCATGTTACCGGGGGGAACTAAAGCTTGAAAAGATTAAATGACGTGGCCAAGGTCAGGGTCAGTAGCTGAGATTCAAAGCCAGGTCTGTGGGACTCAAAGATGGGTACCCTTCTCCCTCTGACCACTCAATGGACCCTTCTCCCTGTTGCTCCCTTAATATGCTAAGATGACACCTAGGTTTTTGACAAGCTGCCCCTTGATATATATACCTTCCAACTCTGTCCTATTTCTGTTTCCAATAAATGACCATTATCACAGCACCAGGGCAGCCCTGGGGCATATTTCTCAGTCAAGAACTAGGACCTGGAGGCGGGAACTGGAAGGGCCAGGCCTCCTGCTCTTGGGGCCTGGGCTTGAGCTCATCCTGTTTTGAGACTTGATTACTACTAGGGAGCTCCAGCACTGGTCAGGGTCTGAGCCTGCCCCCCATCAGCCAAGCTCAGCCCAAAGGCCAAATTGACAGTTGTTTGGAGGATTTAGTTCCAATATGAGATTTAGTTGGAACCCCTATGACAGCAGCCGCTGGGAAATAGTTGATTGATGTGCAAAATGCCCTTCTCAGTGTTTCACTTAGTAGCTCGGTCTAGCAGGCTGTGCCCATTGTCTGGACATTGTGGTCTGGGGTCTGCACTTATTGTTGGGAGTTGTATGACATGGACATGGCACCTGGACTCTCTACTCTTCTCCATGTGAAGCTCCAGCCTCTTAGACCAGTGGTCGGCAAACTCATTAGTCAACAGAGCCAAATATCAACAGTACAACGATTGAAATTTCTTTTGAGAGCCAAAATTTTTATTTTTTTAAATATATTTTATTGATATTTTACAGAGAGGAAGGGAGAGGGATAGAGAGTTAGAAACATCAATGAGAGAGAAACATAGATCAGCTGCTTCCTGCACACCCCCTAATGGGGATGTGCCCGCAACCAAGGTACATGCCCTTGACCGGAATCGAACCTGGGACCCTTCAGTCCACAGGCCGACACTCTATCCACTGAGCCAAACCGGTCAGGGCGAGAGCCAAATTTTTTAAACTTAAACTATATAGGTAGGTACATTGTTATTAACTTAATTAGGGTACTCCTAAGCTGGCCTTTGCTAAAAACGTCCTCAATCTGATTGAGGTATGTTCGCTGGGGTTGACCCCTTCCAACTCTCCCATCCACACTCGTCTTGTATACTTGTTTCAGATAGACAAGTGTGGATGGGAGAGTTGGAAGGGGTCGACCTCAGCGAACGTACCTCAAAGCAATGTACCTCCCCCGGGCCGTGTCTCCTGTCGCCCGACCGACCAACACCCCCCACTTCTTCTAACGCCACTTCTTCAAAATAGACTCGCCCAGGCCGAAAACCGACTTCTGCGCATGGCCACGAAGTTTCAATCGCACTATACGTACATGGTATTTTGTGGAAGAGCCACACTCAAGGGGCCAAAGAGCCGCATGTGGCTCGCGAGCCGCGGTTTGCTGACCACTGTCTTAAACCAAGTCCCACCCAAGATGGATGCTTGATAAGGGAAGGCTAGAGAACCAGATGACCGGGAAAATGGGCACCAGAGGACCTCTGCCTTAGTGAGGCTAGGATCTGAGCATGAAAGCAGAGATCACCTGGGGAAGCTCAGGAAAGGCTGGGAGTCAGAGCAGGGACTTCTGAATCCTAGGGCTTCCTCCTAGTCTGGGCTGGCTTCCTGGGGAGGACAGCACACTCAGAGCTGGATGGTGATCGGCGAAGGCTACCTGTGGACTGTCATAGTGACAGAAAGGATGCCAGCTGGCATGATGAACAAGAAGTGGCACTGATCTCACCCAAATGA
>NW_005871831.1:34160-55005 GCF_000147115.1 Myotis lucifugus | reverse complement strand
CCAGTGTTGCCATTTCCATGTCTTGTCCCGATAATCTTTCCACAACACTGCGCAGTAGCAACACATTCTACTTGCTGTATTCTATCCCCAACACTCACATATTCATGCCAAGTCTCTCTCCCAGAGACAGAAACCTGACCTTGATCTCCCTGTACATTTCTGGTTCGTATTGTGCTCTTTCCCCCAACCCAGATGTTTCCACATGGAGGATAATGTCCCCACGCAAGTCTTCCTCTAAGATCAGACCTGGCACCTTTCCGGAGAACCTTGCCCTACTGGCTTCTCAGGTACTGAGAGCACTTTGTCCTTTTTATCATATCTCTGGTTCTTGGGCAAACACCATTTCTTAAGTAAGCTTCTTGGCTGCTCCTATTCTTCTCCAGCCTCAGGCCAATCTGCTCCCCCCACCATGATTTCATTGGTCTTGGATTTCAGATAGGGGCCTTAAGGAGAATGAACTCCCCTCTTCCCTGCCCCAAACACACACAAAGGTCCCATTCCTCACCCACCACCCAGCCCAAGCCCACCACTCTAGAAAGAGACACTCACTGCTCACATTGAAAGCAGAAGAACAGAGGTCTTCTTGGTGGAAGGCCCACAGTGATCTAATCCTCACACCTCCAGCTCTTGGTGGCCAGTTGGTGCTTTTGCCCCTCAGGGGAAGAACCCAGAGGAAAGCACACATGATGCTAACACTGAAGTTTGGGCTGAGGCACGAAGATACAATAAATAGGTCCTCCATTCCAAAAGGGTCAGATCAGACTACATGCCACATTTTTTCAAGCAAATGGTTGAGAAGTAACTCTTGAGCCCCTTACCCGGGACAAAAATCAGTTTAGAGATGGAGAGGGGGGTTGGGGAGGACTTTTATTTTATTTTTTTAATCTTTATGATATTTTTCTTTTAAAAAAATATATTTTATTGATTTTTTACAGAGAGGAAGGGAGAGGGATAGAAAGTTAGAAACATCGATGAGAGAGAAACATCGATCAGCTGCCTCCTGCACACCTCCTACTGGGGATGTGCCCACAACCAAGGTACATGCCCTTGACTGGAATCGAACCTGGGACCTTTCAGTCCACAGGTTAACGCTCTATTCACTGAGCCAAACCAGTCAGGGCATGATATTTTTCTTTCTTTATTTTGATTGTTGATGCTATTACAGATGTTCCCACTTTCTCCCCTTTATCCCCCCTCCACCCAGCCCACCTTCCCTCTGGCCATCAACACACTGCTGTCTATATCTATGGGTTATGTATATATGTTCTTTGGCTAATCCCTTCACCTACTTTCATCCATTCATCCAGTCTGCCCCCCCCCCCCCCTCTGGGGGAAGACTTTCATTATTTATTTATTTATTTTTAAAATTCTCACTCCAGGATATTTTTTCTATTGCTTTTTAGAGAGAGTGGGAGGGAAGGAGTGGGGAGAGAGAGAGAGAGAGAGAGAGAGATGAGAGACGAGAGAGACACATTAATTAGTTGCCTCCCACACAAACCTGCATTGGGGCTGGGGATCAAATCCACAACCCAGGTATGTGCCCTTGACTGGGAATTGAACACAAGACCCTTCAGTGCTCAGGCTGACATTCTAACCACTGAGCAACATCGGCCAGGGCTGGGGGAGGACTTTTAGATGGCTGCAAGCCCTGCCCCTAGAGAGCAAGGCTCACTTCAACAAGAGCAGTGACAAAAGGCTTCAAGACACAAAGAGCTTGGTAAGTCCCAGCATTTGGGGGATGTACCCACCGGAGAAATCCATTGGCCAGATTGTGGCTGACTGGACCTTCCATCCAGGACAGAAAGAAGAACAAGTGGCTGCATTGAGACCAACCTGCACTCCAAGGGGATAGGAGCCAAGGAGGCTGAAGGCTAAAGCAGGTTTATTCCAGCCCTCTCCCCAACCCCCAAACTAGAAGAGTGAAGGAACTCCTACAGAGAAACCTGTCGAGTGCATGGGCAGAAAACCATGGACAGATGATAAGGTAGAGAAAGTACAGAAGCTGCCAGAGGGGCCTTAAAGGGAAAACTGAAGAATCCATGAAAGTACCCAGAAGGGAAAGACTTTGAGGTTCTGGAGGCCCAGAGAATATATAACAGAGCAATCAACAACTTTGGGGCCCCCTTTCCCTTCTGCCCCACACTTCAGCCCCATGAAGATCAATAACAGCAGTTAGGAAGGGAGGGGAAGAAAGAGGTATACCCCATCCCTGTCTACTCAACCTTCCCCATCTGCTACTTCGGGACAAGCAGGCAGCCCACTTGCAACCAGCCCTTGTCGGAGTGGGGAAAATTCCTACCCCTAAATCAGTGGTTCTCAACCTTCCTAATGCCGCGACACTTTAATACAGTTCCTCATGTTGTGGTGACCCCCAACCATAAAATTATTTTCGTTGCTACTTCATAACCGTAATTTTTCTATTGTTATGAATCGTAATGTAAATATCTGATATGCAGGATGTATTTTCATTGTTTGCGACCCACAGGTTGAGAACCGCTGCAAATGAAGATCCAAGTGTTGATTATGAACTAAACATTTCTATGTACTAACTTAAAGTGAATGTACAACTTCTCACCTGAGAATGACCCAGTTAAGTCATGGTACTGCCCAGATTTTCATTCAGGGACAAGAGAAAATTCTTCCATTGAATAAATTTTATAGGAAAGTGGGAGACAAATACAGTTGCATTCCAATTACTAGTACATTCCAACAAGTTATTCTTGTTTAAAGCCCGGATACAGACACAAAGCCAGTCAACAAATAGGACTGACAAAAGTCAGACCACATAAGGACCCTTAGGCTGTTTAACCTTATCCTCTCATTTGACTCATACCCTGACTATAATGACAATGATGATTATAGCCAATTCTCATTGGCTCATGTGTTGCCTATCTCTGTTCTAAGCCCCTAAATCTTAATTCTTTAGTCTTCACAATAATCTTATGCTTATTAAGCAAATGAGTAAATGGTGACCTAATGTTGGGCTAGCAGTAGGGCTTAATAATGGTAAAACAAATCCTTGCTTCATCTGATCTCCCAGCCCCAAGGAAACTTTAAGGATGAGGAAGAAGTACAGAGAAGCAAGCTATGTACTTAACTGTCTTTCTACTACTGGGCATCATTCCACTCTTTATACTGTCAGGTACCCTTGACCAAGCTCAGCTTTTACTCATAGTATTCCACTACCCACACGATCTTCTCCACTCACCTAAATCCTGCTTCCCCTTCAAAGCCTAACCCTCCTGCAGCCACCCTCCCAAACTCAGTCCAAATATCCCCCAGCTCTTAGCTAAGCAGATGCCTTAAGTTACAGAGGGAGAAGGGGCCAGAAAAGGGAAGAGACTTATGCAAAGTCATGCAACAGAATTAATTTTCACTGGAAGGAGAATTTAGGGTCCTGATGCCCAATCTAAGGCAGCAACTCTAGCACGTTAGAATGGGGGCTGATTATGCCTGGGCATGCTAACTCCCAGAGCGAGAGCATCAGCTCTGTAGGCATCCGATTCTACGAAGTAGTGATGGAAGAGAACTAGCTTTTGTTTTTTTAATTTTATTTATTTTTTAAAATGTTTTTATTGATTTTAGAGAGGAAGGGAGAGGGATAGGAACATCAAAGATGAAAGAGAATCATTGATCAGCTGCCTCCTACAGGCCTACAACAGGGGCATGTGCCCTGACCAGCAATCGAACTGTGACCTCCTGGTTCATATAGGTCGACCACTGAGCACACCAGCTGGGTGAGAACTAGCTTTTATTGGAGGACTAGACCCAGCAGCAGGTGGTGGTGGTGGTGTGTGTGTGTGTGGGGGGGGGGGGGGGGGGTTCAGTGCACTGGGATTAGGAGCTCAGGAGCTGGGGGGCAGGGCAAGGCCAGGGCTATGTGATGGTGAGGTGAGTAGAAGCAGGGACACCACAGCTCTCCTTGTGCTCCTCAAACAGTTGCTCCAGAGCCTTCATGTAGAGCGTGTGGTAGTGGTCAACTTCCTCATCAGTGGGGTTGAGGCTCTGGGGCACCAGGATGGGGCGGCCCACTGCAGGGAGAGGGGAGACAGACGAGGTAAGAAGTGCCCACACAGCTGGTGGCAGCTTTCTTCCCTGGAGATGAGGACTCACCCACAGTAGTGATGGGCACAGGGAAGGGCAGCAGGCCCCAGGAGTTGGCTGAGAAGAGACTGCGGCCCCAGAAGATGCAAGGAGCAAAGCCCAGGTACTTCTTGATGATGGACTGGCACAGATACTGCCAAGAGTCTGTGGCAAAAACTTTAAGTCTGAAGACATCATTCTCTCCAAAGGAGTACACAGGTACCAGGGAGGCCCTGGGAAAGAAGGGCAATAGAGAAGAAGGGTGGTTGGGCCAGCAGCTCTTGGAGTACCCCAAGGATGGGAGCCCCAGAAAACAGCCTAATCTCATAATTCCACTTCCCAAGCCCTTTAAAGCAAATGACAATGGCTACTGTG
Organism: Myotis lucifugus; assembly: GCF_000147115.1. NCBI lineage: Eukaryota > Metazoa > Chordata > Mammalia > Chiroptera > Vespertilionidae > Myotis > Myotis lucifugus. The sequence goes on along the minus strand of NW_005871831.1, from coordinate 50,547 downwards.
AAAAATCTGGAAAAAGGGACTCACATTTCCTGAGAAAAGATTGTGTACTGAACCTTCATGTATACATTTCCTCATCTAGTCTTTACAACCAAACCATTGCAAGGTAGGTATTAACTCTTTCACAGGTAAAGAAACATGCCTCAGGTCTTGCCTTTGAGATAGTATCCGAGAAGGTTTGTACTATGTCCCTGGCTCTCTTGGAGTGGGAGGAAGCTTGCAAAGTGGACATAGTGCTTGGCACAGAGTAAACACTCAAGCACTGACATGAGCACCTTCCGGGTATAGGGCCCAGTGTGGATGCAGAACAATCTATAGGGTCCCGGGTGTGTAGGGATGGAGAGCGTGCACCCAAAGGTGCGCTGTGAAGTTCTCACCATTAAAAGCAGCCTTGGACTGGTCACCCGCACCCCTCTCACCCGTGCCTCAGCGCCAGGCGTACAAAGCCTTTGCGATTCTGGAGAACAACCTGATGCACCCCTGGGAGTGCATACATGGATTCTTGGGCACCCCCAACCAGGATGACCACGGCCTGCCCACGCCGGGGCTGTGACAGAATAAAATCCAGGCTCTGGCGGCTCACGGAACATACTCCTGCAGGCAGGCATGAGAAAGTGGGAGCAGTCACCACACCCTCCTTGGCTCCCCAGCCCCTCAGCCTACCCATTCCTCCCAACTCCCCTACCCACCATGCCCATGTCACTGTGCCCTATAGTGTCTGTCCCAGCAAGGACACCATAGGACACTTGCTCCAAAGCTATTCACTGATGCCCACTGTGACCCTGGCCAGTGTTCAGACCAGGTCTCTGAGCTAGGTGGGTGGAGGTCACCCTGGCCAGAGAGCATCTCCTCCCACTCACATGGAGGCTCACCAGTGGACATGAGGTAGTCTCGATAGATTGGAATGTGGAGGAGTCCGTCCAGCCCAACTAGTGAGGCCCGAAGCCCAGGGAACTTCTGGGAGAAGCCAGTGCTCTCGGTGGAGAAATTACAGACGGTTCCGACGCACATGATCCCATGTGGATGAGAGCCAAACACATAGTTCCGGTCAGGGGGCAGCTCTACCGTTTTCACCAGCTTTGGGGTGTTGGGCAGGATGAGGGGAAGAAGGCATAGAAGTCAGGACACCAGGTGAAAAGTGTTGCCCCCGCCCTCACCCCAACTGATTTCAGAGATCAAGGATGGGGTTAAGGGCACAGAGGGGCTACTCTTGAACAGCACTCCACCCCCTGCCCCATTGCCTTAGCTTAGGCAGCTGGGGCTCAGGCTTCTGCACTACTAGGGGTGAATAGGTGGGGGAGGCAGGGGAGAGGAAGGAGGCAGAGAGTCTTTCTGGAGGGTAACCAGTCACCTTGATAGGATAATAATCCCTTAGGTGTTTCCAAATGGTCCAGTTCCTTATCCACTTAAACCGCCTTCCACCTTAGGGTAGAGAGATATGCATGGAGGTAGCCCAGCTGCTATCTCCCAATACATGGCCCCCTTCCAGTACTCACCTTGGTTGGGTGTGTTCCAGTCTAGGACGAGCCATGCCAAGTAGAGAACAGAGAATGACCAGAGGGATGTGAAGAGGAGGGAGAAGACAAGAAGGAATGAAGAAAGGCCTGTGTAAAAAATGAGAAAATAAAAATGAATTAGCCTTTGAAACTCAGTCATGTCATCCAGCTGTCCCTCTCCTCCACCCTCAGGATCATACCCTCCCGCTATCTCCCAGCCCCACATTGGCCCTCTCCCTGTCTTTTTGCTCTTGGGCACCCAGATTAGTGGCGCTCCGGCTTTTCTCCCCCAGTCCCTTCTCCCCCTGCGGACTCCCAGCACCCATGCCTCTTCCACTTCTCTCACCCATGAAAAGGAAAGTGAGCACGAATTGGTAGGCACCCACTACTTCCAGCCACTGCTTCTTCAGGGTCTTCATGGTGCAGGAGAGGGCGGCAGGAAGGTGGAGACTCCTATCCCAGGAGCAGTCCTGGGCCAGCAGCGCTCCAGGACCGCAGAAGAAAAAGTACCTGGGAAGGCTTTCTAGTCCGAGGGGCCGAGCCTTTTGGACCTCCGGGATTGCGTGTGTGGTGGGGCGGTGTGAGTGTGTATGTGTGTGTGGAGGGGGGTGTGGACGGGGAGATGGTTGGAGTCGGACCTGTCCAGGCTGTTCTCGGATTGATCTTTGAGCTTCCTGAGTCAGTCAGTCTGGGCTGGCTTGCAGGGCGGGTCTGGGAGGAGCGAGGGGCTGTGGGAGGGAGGTGAGGCAACTACCGTGGGAGACTAAGATGACGCTGGAGAGCCGGAGGGCTGGGCCCCAGCAGCTGGGGGGCCCAGAAGCCCAACTGAGACTGTCTGATAGGGGGTGGAGCCGAGCAGGGAGGAGGCAAGGGTGGGGCAGGACTGAGCGCGCAGACCTCCCCTCTGGGCAAAACACACAAACACCGCCAGTCTGTCCCCGCCTTTAATTTCACCCCCATCCACAGTCACAGGGGGCGGGGAGGGGTGGGGGGCGCCGGCGCGCCTAGGTGAGGACGAGGTGCCGGTCGGCCGGGACCCCGTAGCGCTCCTTGTGCTCTTCGAACAGCCGCGTGAGCCGCTCCACGTAGAGCGCGTGCAGCGCGTCCACCTGCGCCCGGGCGGGCCGCGGGCTCCGCCGCACCGGGATCGGGGCCCCCACTGTGGGCGGAATGCGGAGCGAACCGAGGTCATGGTGCTCACAGTTGTCAAAGGCCAGCTTGAGGGTGAGGTCGGCGTGGCCGCCACCGGCGGCTGGTCAGGACCTTAGACCCCAACCAGGGACCGTGCCGTCCGGCCCGGGGAGCGCGCGGGCCCCGGCTCACCTACGGTGTAGATGGGCCTGCGGAAGGGCAGGAGGCCCAGGCGGCCGTGGAACAGCGGCAGGGACACCCTCAGCAGCGGCTGCAGCGCTTCCTGAGCCGTCCGCACCCACGAGCCCGGTGGGTTCGGGAACTGCTGGTAGAGTTCGTTCTCCCCAAAAGAGAAGACAGGCACCAGAGAGGCCCTGGTGGGGGAGAGGCAGCCTCATTCCCGGCCGGCCGTGCGCCGCGCTCCCCCTGCACCGAGCAGCGGCGTGCTCCTGCGACCACCCCGGCATCCTCACCCGTGCTCCAGCGCCAGCTTGACAAATCCCTTCTGATTCCGGATCCGCAAGCTCAGCGCTCCGGGCTTTGCCTCCAGCGCCTCCAGGGGCCCTCCCACCGCCAGGACGGCCACCTGGCCGCCCCCAGGCCGGGACAACAGATAGGCGGCGCTGGCCTTGGCTGCGGACACCAAACCTGGGGAGGAGGCAAAGGCTGGGGAGGGGGTGGCCCTGGCGCCTGGGTCCTCTAGAGGAGCCGGGAGGGGAGGGCACCGGGAAAGTAGAGCTGGGACCAGGAGCCCCCAGGCGGGAGGAGGGCAGGTAAGAGGTGACAGCAGGGTCTTGGCTCCCGAGCTCGGGGTCCCCACTCCTCACCACTAAGCATGCTGTAGTCCCGGAAGACAGGAAGGTGAAACCAACAGGGCAGCATGAGCAGGTGCGGGCAGAGGCCAGGGAAGAGGCGGGAGAAGCCGGTGGCCTCTGTGCAGAAGTTGCTGAAGGCCCCGATGACCAGGACGCCATGAGGGTGGAAGCCGAAGAGATAGTTGTGGGAGGGATCCAACTCTGCGGTTTTCACCAGCTGGGGGGCAGAGGGTGCACAACCCGCCCTGGCGGTGAGATTGGACGTTTGGGGAAGATGACTCCAAGGGTCTATTTTGTATCTGTCCCCAACCCAGTAGGGGGGTCCTGGGGGCCCTCACCGTGATGGGGAAGTAGTCCCGGAAATGTCTCCAGATGGCCCAGTTGCGGACCCAGGCAGATCTGCGACCTCCTGTCTGTGGCGTGTCCCTGTCTCCATAGAGCCAGACCAGGTAGAGGACCCCTAGTACCCAGGCCCGGCTTAGGAGTGCAAGGATCAGCACAGCCAGGCACACCTGGGCTGGAGGATGGGGAAGGGGGGTCTCAGAACCTGGGCATTTAAGTTCCAGGTCTCCCCCTTGCCCACTCCCTTCCCTGTCCCAACTAATTCCTTCTCACTCCTTGAAGGACCCAGAAGATCCCTGCCCCACCTCCCCCCTTGTGGTAATGGGGCAGCAGAGCCTCAGGTGTGTGTGTGGAGGTTAGGTCCAGGGATTCAGGGACTCACACAGCCCCAAGAAGAGGAAGAGCCATTGTAGGACAGCGAACACCTGGAGACTCCGGCAGAAGAGGCTGGAAGAGGCCGGCATTCTGTAGAGGGGAGTCGCACAGGGGTCACGCTGAGCTCTTAAGCATACCCCCTTTTGGCCCAACCCATTGGCCCTGACCCCGGTTCCACCCCATTTTCATTTCTTTTGGTGACTTGCACACTAGGCTCATGATGAGCTCAGGCAAGGAAGGGTTACCCACTACTTGAGCTCATGAAAATGAGCGGGGGTGGGGGTGGTGGATGGGGGAGGAAGGTGTTTGGACTTTGTGTTTGTCAGGTGTTTGTCCCACCTCTGTGAAGAGCTAACAGAGGGGGGGTGGGGGGTGGGGGGGGGGTGGTTGCCAGAGTGGTGTCGAATGGCAGGGCTCCCAACATGAGTGAGAACAGCCTGAAAACCTTTAGGCAGCCTAGGACTCTGTGCAGAGACGCTGCAGAGGGAAGGGCTTTGTGGGAAAAGCTAAGGATTGGGGAGCCCCTCAAGAGAGGGCCCACTGAACAGTGGGCACCCCTCCAAGTGGGATGGGGCCAGTCCTCACTACCACCATGACCCTACCCAACCCGTGACCGGAGGCCTGTGGGAGCTGGCACCTTCTCCAGGTCAGGGAAGGTCACTTCTTTTATTTTTTTTTATTCCAGGTGTGCTAATGCCAACATCACTACTATATCTGAATCTGGTTATGGTGCTTGTTCTGTCTCTTCAAACTATGCTTTTTGCTTTTTAGTATATCTTGCAATTTTTTGTTGAAAGCCAGGCATGATATCCTATCTAATAAATACAGGATATGCAAATTGTCCATCACTTCGCAACAAAGGTGGTGGCACCCACAGCCAATAAGGAGGGAATATGCAAATTGACATGACAAAGATGGAGGCGGCAGCTCCGGCCCAGAGCAAAGGCGGGAGGTGGCTCAGGCCTGGAGCGAAGGCCCGGGTCCCAGGTGCTGGAGGGAGGTCGGTGCTGGCAGCCAGGGGAAGGAAGGCCTATTCTTGCATGAATCTTCATGCATCGGGCCTCTAGTACTAGATAAAAGGAACTATATAGTAAGTAGGCCTTTAGTGGTGTGGTGGTAAGGTGTGGGGAAGGGGAAGCGTCTACAGTCCTATGACCAAGGCCTCAGTCTTTTAGTGAGCCTGTATCCCTGAACTGTGAACTCCACGCATGCTTCTCTGTGGTAAATGTTTCCCTCCACGTCCCGCGTGGTTCAGGGTTCAGGATCTGGAAGAGGAGCCGCACACAAATGAAAGAGAAAAGACAAGAGATAATTTGGAAATATTGGGGGACCAGGTGGGCAAGTCCAACTCAAGGAGAAGGACTTCCACTGGTGCTCAGGCCGTGTCAACCCTTTATTGGTTTGGGATACACCCATAGCCCTTAGGCAGGCAATTTCCAGTAACAGGCAGACTAGCCCATCAGCAAGGATTTACATAATAATAAATGGGGAAGTTGCTTCAGCTACCATTGTCTGGACTAACAATGGGTGCACAGCGCTGACCTTTGCAAGGGCTTCAAGGATCACCAGCCTTCCGGGTTCCTTGTCCACACCTCTCTGCTAGTGAAGACAATAGGCGGTCTCCCACACTTCTCAGTCTGCTCCAGGTGTGGCAGGGTGGCTAGAGGGGGCCGACTGTACATTTCTCTTTCTCCAGGTTTGATAAGGTCTGATAAAACTCCAATATGTTAGGTTCTGGTAAAATAGCTTCTCTGGAGGTCCGGCCTTCTTAAGGACAGAATGCACTGGCATAGGGAATGTCACTTCTTTAGGAAAGTCTGACACCCATCCCACCAAGTGCCTCTGTCACATGCTTTCCTAGTGTCAACGTAAATAAACCATTGAAACCTGTAAAGAATTTTTGTGAGTTTATTTGAGCCAAACTGTCGACATATGCCGGGAAGCAGAACCTCAAGGAATTGAGATAGTGCTCCGGAGAATGGTAGGGTTACATCCATATTTATACATGAAATTCATTGGTGACAGATTTAAGGAGGTGGGATTAAGCTAAGCGGGGAAACCTCTAGGATAGGATAAAAAGTAAAATGATGGACACATACTTAGGTGGGTGCAGGAACAATTAACATGATAAATGAAAGAATCTGCTGCATCTGTCCTGGGCCCAGCACACCTGGTTGTGCCCCAGGGGCTCCAGATACAGGGAAGTCACAAGTTACCCAGACATTTCAAGGGTATGTTATCATAGATGCAAAAAGACAGATAGGCTCAGTTACGGTAAAGGTTGACCTTATCAGTGAAGATATCGGCTTAGAACGTAACTGCCCACCATGACTGCTTTTAGTTAAGGTTTAATTTCAGACCATCCTTTGTGGTTACTTTAGGTCTCCGAGTCTGCAAAATTGCCATGCAGGCCTCCCCTGAGCTGGTCAGGTCAGCATGTGGCCCCTTTCGTCCACACTAGCATAAAAGATTTCCCCTCCATTATGGTAATTTTCAGATTAAGGTCTCCCCTACACTGTAAGCAACAAGAGGCAGGTAATGTCCTCATCACTGCAGCCCTGGGAGATGCTTTGTAAATGAATGGGCCCACTGTAGGAGACAGCTTCCAATGCCCAGGTTGGCACACCCTTTCTGTCCCATCCTGGCGCAGGCTTCCTGGTCCAGGGACCTTACCAGGAGGCATTTTCTGCTGTCCCTGCTCAGCACACTTCCATCACCAGGGTGAGAGAACTTAAAAGTCTAGCCAGAGAAAGGGGGGGAGGTTGGGGGCTAATGGGGGGGAATGAGCACACATTTGTAATACCTTAACTAATAAAAAAAATAATAATAAAAAAGTCTAGCCAGAGAAATGCTCAGTCCTCGTGGTAAGGCGTGATAAGGCGATCCACCCACTCAGGTGACCTGCCCCACCCCCCAGGAAGGAAGGTTTCCCGGGAGTCAGGCAAGAATAAAGTGGACAGCAAGTGGGGTGTAGGAGGCAGGAAATTTCCTGGGACAGGTGAACAGGCCTGTTTGGTTTTTAAAAGGCTTCTTCTGTAAGCGAACAATTGAAGATAAATTCAGGGAAGATAGGCTGATGCAAGGCTGGGAAAGACCCAGCTGAAGGGGCGTGGCTGGCTGGCCTCAGGGTCCCTGGGTGAAGGGGTCTTGGCAAGGGCCTGATGGCCCCCAGAGGCTGGAAGCAAGACCTGCTCTCAGGAGGCCTCTTTTCCGAGGCTGCTTCATATTCCTCTTCCAGGAGGCTTTCCTTGGAATGACCCACCAGGGCTTTTCCTTTCCTGATACCCCCCAACTAAAAGCTTAGGTCCCAGCAGCAGCAGTAGGGCCCCTGCCTGCCTTCCCTCATAGAACACATGCCCCCAGGGAGCCTTCCTTCTCTGAGCACCATCCCTGGAGCCCAGCTCAGGGATATGCCACCCGCCTTTCATGTAAAGATGCCATCAAGTGATGACAGATGCTATCAGGGAGGAGTGCGGGACAGTGGGGCGGGGGTGGCTTTCAACAGAACCTGACAGTGAAGTCCTTTTGGTTTGGCCCTTCTAAGGCACTTCCCAAGCTCAGGCAATGAAGGGCAGTGAGAACTGGGATCCAGGGAAGCTCCCAGGTTCCTACACATTCTGCTTCTGCCTTTTCCTCTTCTCTGTTCTCTTTCTTTGGAGTAACTCTGGTCTCTCTCTACTCTGGGTGGCAGGAGGGGTGCAAGGTCAATAGGTAGATGAAAGATAATAAATGGACTCGAAAATTACAAATCCTCCTTTATTGGGAGTGAGGCTAAGAAACAATAAGTTATCACATGGGGAACCCCAGAAGCTCTCCCATGAACTCTTGGGGGCTGAAGGGAGGGACAAGGGGGCTCCAGGAGCTTCTTGAGAGGGCTGTGTGTTGGGGGTTGGGGAGCGAGGTGAGACATCCAGTCCCAGACACACCGAACATACACTCAGTAGATAAAGAGCCAGACAGACCCTCTCCAAGGAGTGGGGCATGAGAAGGCACAACGGCAGGAGAGGTTTGGCAGAGTGGTTGAGTGTCAGGGGTCGACAAAGGACACCATGATGTAGCGAGTGCCCCTCGTGGTAGGCAGCCCCTCATGGTAGTGGGTGAGACGGCCCGGGTGCAGAAGCCCCCAGCCCTTCCGTGGGGCTGAGATCACACAGTCATAGCGTAAGAAGCGGCAGCCACCTCCCTGGGAAGGGGACAGAAGGGGAGAGTGAGTAGACATGGTACTGGGGGCAGACAGACACAAGGACAGATACAAGAGGCAGACTAAAGCTATAAGGGAGGGGGCTTTTAGGGGATGGGGGGGGGTCAGCAGATGGGGAGACACAGGAGGAAGCGGGCAGGAGCCAGCCTGGAAGTGACCCAGGAGAGGATAGCAGCAAAATAACTGGGAAATGTGCAGGGGGCAGGCTGTGTGCAGGGGAGTAAGGGAGTGGACACAAGGGTCTAGTAGGGGTGTGTGTGTGTGTGTGTGTGTGTGTGTGCGCACGCGCGCACATGCAGGGGCCCTGGTGGTGCCTGAAGTGGGAAGACGCTAGGGGCTCACCTCATAATCCAGGTCCTTGTGGTTGAGAGCAACATTGAGAGTGAAGGTGGATGAATCGTGATGTGGCCGCAGAGAAGGCTGTTCATCCGGCCGGTAGCGGACCACAAAGTTCATCACTGCCCGGGTCTGTGGGGACATGAGAAAAGAGGCAGAGGGATGACCCTCAGGTCCTGGGGTTCTTCTGAGGAAGTGATAGCTGCTGTCCAAGGAGTGGGAGTAGCTGCAGGGGTCTGGGACTGGGGTGTGGGGAGGTTGAGGGAGCAAGGGTGGCAGGAGCAGCGCCCACCTTGGTGTGGTAGCCTGGGAACAGGCTCTCGGTCATGGGCCCCACGTACGTCCTCAGCAGCTGCAGCCACTGGTCCTCATAGCCCACCTGCTTCATGTGGATGTCTACGGTGGGCACATTCTCGTAGCCTCCAGCTAGTCTTGAGTCCTGTGGACAGTGGGCACTGAGCCCTTGACAGAGCCATGCCAGCCTCCCCTCTCCTCTTGCTCCCAGGTCTTAAAGCCCCTGTTCCCTCGTCTGGAACAGCCTCAACCGCTTCTTAGCTTGACCCACTCTTATTGTCTAAGTCTCAGCTAAGATGGCACCTCTTCTGTGAGGTCTGGGCCAAGGGCCCCTACTGTGGCTCCCACAGCACCTGGAGTGCTACTGCTACTGACAGCACAGGTGAGAGGGCAGTGTTTGGCCTGCACAACTCAACAGTGCACTTCAGGGGCTGGCACTGAGGACCTGCCCAATAAGGATTTCTTCATAAATGAATAAATAAGTGCAGCTGTGACCCTTGTGGGCCCATCCCCTTGGGGACCGCTCTCTATTCCCACTCTCCTGATACTATTTTCCCTCCATTGGACCCAACAACTCCCTTCTCCTGGAAGGGATCCTCCCTTCTCCCCTTCCCCAGCCCCTCTCACCTCATGCCGGCCTCCTGACCACTGACCATAGTGCTCCATTTCCTCCACCAGCTCATCACACATTTGGTCTGAGAGCAGAGGGAACCAGTACACATCTGGGCATGGCTAAGGACAGGGCAGGGGAAGAATAACTTGTTCAGTCACAGGGCTGGGTGACACAGGGGGAGGGGGGCACAGGGGGGAGACAGCCAACGAAGGAGAGAAAAAGCAGGAGGAGAAAGGGAAGCCAGGAGATGAGAGAAGCTAGGAGAATGGGGGTCTGAGTGAGGGGATGGGCCACAGCAAGGGCTCGGCCAGGAGAGGCCGGGCCAGAGGCGATGGGAGCAGCACGGAGAACACAGCACAAACGGCAGGAGAGTCCTGGAGGTGCAGATTCTGTGACAGTGCTTTCCAAACTTCCCCACAAAAGTGTCATTTTGTAGACAAGAGGCTCACTGAGTCATGCTGGGTGGGGAGCTGAAAGCCTATCTGATCAGCCTTTGCCTTCATCGTGCCCGAGCAGAAAAGCCTAAGGCACCTGAGGAAAGTCAGTTTGGAAACCACGAATCCAGACGGTGGACCCAAGGGATGACAGCCACCAGGCAGTAAGGGGTCCTGAGAGAGGCTCACCTGTTCCACGAGTCCCTCCCCTTCCAGAGCCCGGCTGTAGTTCTCGTGAATATACTGCTCCTTCCAGTCCTGGGGAGGAAGTAGGGGTACACCTTGATGTGTGTCCTCTTTACTTCCTCTGGTCCCACCCAGGAAACCCCAGCACCTGGACAGCCCCTCCCTGGGCAGTCGCAGGTCCTGCAAGGGTGTCATGCCCATGTGCATCCTCCTATAGTGAAGGGCATTCACACTCTTTGAGCCAGGGGGCCCCCCACTCACCAGGGGGTTGTCAAAGATCTGCCAGAGGTCGGGGTGTAGGTGGTCTGTGTCATACCGGGAAGTGGCCAGGAGGCGGCCAAATTCATGTTGATTGCTGAGATGGAGGAAGATGCCCTGGAGTGGGGAGAGGGTGTGAGGAGGAGACACGAGGTGGCTGCCTCCCGGCACCCCAGCACTGGGTCCTGCTGCCATGCTCACCTTGTCCCTCAGGCTCTTACAGAAGGCCATGTCTGGGTCGGTGTCACTGCCGGAGAACACCTCCCTCTGAGGCAGCTCTGTCCTTAAGGTCTCCCCCCGGATCACATATGCCTGGGAAATGTAGGGCACATTCCACACGCCCCTGGAGGTACCGACACTAGGGTCAGCTAGGTGGGTAGCCCCCCAGATTCTGCCCAATTCAGCCTGGGAGCCTCTTCCGTCAGGGCACCCACTCTCTGAGCTGAGAGGCCATCTCACTTCCTCTGTCAAGCACTGCTGGTCACAACCCACCAGTGTCCCCCTCCACGGTCAGTTTCTACCCACAGCTGCACCAGAAGATCCCTGAGATGGGGGCTTTGGGAGAGGATGGGGGCATCTGTTCAGGCCCAGGTGGGAGGAGGAGAGGGGCTGCAGCCCTGGCAGGACTCACACTCGCTTCCGCTGCACCAACTCCACGTAGTCCTCGGAGCGCGCGTAGTACTCGTCGGGACTCAGGGCTCCCCAGAAGTTTGACCACAGCTTCCCATGGCGGGACAGCATGGGTGCTATGACCTTCCTATGAACAGGTGGATGTGAGGACTGGGCAAAGGCGAGCCCCATGCCCAGGGAAGGAGCTGGGGTCCCCGGGGGACTACTTGGGGGCCCTCTGGCTGAGCCAGGCAAGCAACCTGTTTTCTTCAATGAGGATGCGCAGGACCTGCTGGTTGGTGATGACGGCATCGGCGTCCAGACTGAAGTAGAATTCACACTCGGGGTCCTGCCGACACTTGTCCCTGCGACCAACAGACAGAGGAGCTGAAACTGAAGCAGCTGCAGAGGGGGTGAAACTCCCCCTCACTCTGGGACCTCCAGGTTGTCCAGTCTGTGAGAGAGGGGCAAGGGAGGGACAGTACATATGGCGGCCAGGAAAGGCAGCACTGTGGAGGCCATGGAGAAGCTGGATGGTGGCTGGAGAAGGAAGGGTGGTGCAGTGGGTGGCAGCCTCATCACCTCCCACCTCCTTTCCCCCACTGATCCTCCCTGCCCAGGTCTCACTCACATGGCCATGTCCCTGGCCTCGCCTGGGGTCAGGGCCTCCTCTGGCCCCACCAGCTTCACAGCTGAGAAGTGGTCCTGGAGCTGGGGCCAGGAGTCGGCAATGTGGGGCTCATGGTACACCTCCTGGAGATGGGAGGAAATGGGGGAGGGTGCTGAGAGGGCGGAAAAGATGGCACCTGGGAGGCAAGGATGGGGTGGAGGGGGTCAATGGAGAGAAATAAGGGGGGCATTTGTAACACTTTCAACAATAGAGTAAAAAAATAGAGAAGATGGCACCTGAGGGATGGGATAGGAAAGGTGGTGAGTGAACAGAGCGTAGGAAGCAATCGGGGGGCAGGGGGGAGTTCTGATCAGGGCAGGTCCCTTGGAAGGGCCGCATGGAGAGACTGTCAGGGTGTCTCACGTTGTTATGCAAGAAGAGGGTGATTCTGTCGGGGGGATAGTCCAGGAGCATCAGCCTCTGCAGGAAGCGGGGCAGGAACGGGGTCGGTTGTTCCACAAACACGGCCAGAAGCACCCGGGGGAGAGGCTGGAAGATACATGACAGGGCTCGTGGAAAGCCTGGTACTCCCACTTGGTCTGTCCTCTACAACCTGGCCAGGTTTGGGGGTCCCCAGGAGCTCTGCCGCCCCTGCTTCAGTGTGCTCTCCTGCCCGACCCCTCCTCACCTGCCCCACTGGGAGTGTCCTCCGGTCCTGGTCACAGAATCCACAGCCTCCCCCGGGAGTCCAGCCATTGGGGACATAGTTTCCCAGGTAATTCAGCTGGAGCTGTTGGAAGAGACAGGGAGAGAGGCTAGGCAGAGGAGCCCATCACCAGAGATGAGGGAAGTCGGGTAGACAGACAGGAACAAGGAAGGGAGCAGCGGGCACTGAGAACCTCTCCTCGTATCCCTTCTGCTGGGGCTGGGAAGGACCAACTGCTCAGAAGGGCGGGAGGTACTCAGGGGCTGGGATTAGGTCTGGGGCAGAGACAGAGGTTGTGGGGCCAAGCCTGGGACAGGGGTGAGGGGCTGGGGCTAGGTATGGGGCAGGAGCTGGGGCCAGGCCTGAGGCCAGGATTGAAGGGGGCAGAGGCTGGGCTGAGGGTATGAGCCATTGGGGTACCTTAGTGGGACCGTTCCCATGCACCACAACAGGGAGCGTGTCGTAGGCCACATTCCGTATACGCACACGATTTTGATCAAATTTTAAAACCACCTCATCTGGGGAAGAAATGCCAGGATTTAGACTTGCTTTCTCTTGAAACTGCCCTGCAGCAGGTGCTTCTAAATATGGGGGAATCCAGCTACTCTGATGCCACCCTGGGGGTGTCCTTCAGTGTGACCTGGACAAGTCACCAGCCCCTCAGAGAGGCGGTTTCCTCATCTGTAACATGTAGATAACCACAGACCCCAGTCCTCCTTTGTAGCATTGTTGTGTTAATGAAATTACAGAAGTAAAGCCCCTGACCCAGGGCCTTGGCACATAGTGTGTTTTATAGATGTTAGGTAGGACAGCCACTGCTTTTACCACTGTTAGCACCATGCAACTTTATCTATCAGCCATTCAGACATTTGATGAAGTTAACAGAAACATGAGTTGAAGACAACCCCAATTCCAGCAGGAGCCCCTTCCTAATTCAGGACCCCCAGCAGCCTCTCTCATCTCCCCTTCTGATTTGCCTTTCTCCTCACCTAAAGCCCCGTTGAGGTTCTGAAAGATCCGGGATTTATGATCCAGATTAAGGCTGAATTTCTCCTGGATGGGATAAGATGGAGCAGTTAATTCAAGAAGGGGTGGGACATCATTTCTCACTCTTTTCTCTTTACGTCTTTCCCAAAGCCTCTTTACCCCTTCTCTCCCCTTCAGCTAAGGCCTGCCATCCCCATAGAGCTGCACGTGGCCACCCCTTCTCTGTCTGTCCCTACCCTCAGTCCTGGGTCCAGATAGAGTCGAGTGTAGAACAGCTGATCATCATCGTCATCCTTGTACTTCCACTGGCGGACAATTTTGTGGACGGTGGGGGCAAAGCCAATGAATCCTGTTGGGGAAGGGGGGGTGGAGAGGAGCTGACTCCAAGACTCCCTGGGTCCCATGAACCTGTCTCCACGCCCTCTCTGGGCTCCAGGTGCCTGGAACACTCTAGACCCCATCACTCCGGCTCCCTCTGCCTCAGGCACTCTGCCACTCACCACCAGAGTTGAGGAAGCGCTTCCCCGTGCCCACCTCAGGGTACTGCTCTGCCAGCCCCCACTCGGGCCAGCAGAAGCTCTCTGCAGAGAACAGCAGGCGGCTGCCACTCTGGACGAACTTCTTCAGCAGTTCTGAGGGGCTGCCAGCCAAAATCACATCATAGCTGGCAAGGAAGGGGAGGATGAACAGGACAGCCACTGGGAACCGTAGTATCCTCACCCTCTTCCTCTTGTTTGCCCCCCCCCCCCCCACCTTTCTCCCTACCCCAGCCCCTTTACCTGTCCACAAACATGATGATCATATCCTCCCGGTCTGCATATTTCTCCATTTCCTTCTTTAGCCACCTGACCTTCTGTCCTCCACCGACTGTTCTGGCCACATCACCCCCTCGCCACTTCTCTCCCAGGCCCAGTGTCTGCGGGGGAGATCCGCCGCGCCAGGCAGGCATTCAGCGGGCCAGGCTCACCGTGGGACCCCAGGCATCCAGCCCTCAGCGCACTCCTCCAGCTGGAAACCTCCCCCCCCCCTCCCCCCAGCGCCAGGAGGCATTCCTCTCCTACCCGCACTGTATAGTTGAAGAACTCAGCTGATCGCAGGAAACGCCGGTATCCCTCCGTCTCGGCTGTGGCCACGGTGATCACCAGCAGCTTCTCTGTGACCAGCGGGGAATGAGGACACTCCCCCGGCTCACCGCCCCACATGCACTCATCTCAGGTCTTCTTCTCTCCTCCAAACTCTGCCCATGCCCCTTACTTTTTGTTTCCCCATCCCTCCTAGATCTTCCCCCAAGGAAACTGCGACCCCAGTGGGAGCAGTGACACCCAGAATACGGGGTCAGCCAGCACGGGGTGGGAGTGAGCGGTTCCGTCCTCAAGGGCACAGGCGAGGGAGAGCCCCCCGCCCCCCCCCCCCCGACCCTGCACCGACACTGGAGCCCCGAGCTCGCCCGGCTCTCCCTGGGGGTTCACCTGGGTTGACAGGGTTTCCGCCCCGGGGACGGTCGGAAGCCGAGGTCGCAGGAGGCGGCGACAGCAGGAGCAGCAGCAGCAGGAGCAGCAGGAGCGGGAGTCCGGGGCCCCAGGAGGCCATGGCGGGGAGCTGGCCGAGACCGCACACCGGCCCGCACCGGGCTCCCGTGCGCGCCTGGATCCCCACCGCGGAGCGGGGGCTCTGGGAAGGCGACCCGGGCTGCGGCGCGGCTCCCTGCGAGGAGGAGCGGGGCGGCGGCTCCGCCCTGGAAAAAAGGCGTAGCCGGAGGTTACAGAAAACTCTAGACGCCGGCGCCCCAGACAAGGAGAGGATTGTCCGTGGGCGCGGGCGCGCGGCGCGGAGCGAGCGGAGGGGCCGCTGGGCCGCGAGGCGAAAGAGGGGCGGGGGCTCGGGCCCGCGGTCACGAGCCGAGGACTTGGGTCAGAGGCAGCCCAACCCACCGCTCGCCGGACACCGGAGAAAACTGAAACCCGGAGCGGGAAGTGACCCCTTGCGGTCCGACGAGAGGCGGGTCTTCGCCATTGCCCTGCCCCGGCGGCGGGGCGGAAGACTGGAGAGCGAGGCTGTGGGGACACGCGGAGCGGGGGCGGAGGAGGAGCGGGCGGAAGGCAGAGAGAGGCCGAGGAGACTGAAGCCCCAGAGGGGCAAGCGGTTGAAGTGTCTGTGGAGAGTCCTCAGGGACCTCTCGGATCGCCCACTCAAGCCTGCTGCTCCTAGTCTTTGGGAGTCCCGTCAGTCATCTTTACGTCCCGGGAGAAGCTCCAGTGGCTGCCTTTCTGACAATGGCAAGAAAAGAAGGACCAAAGGAAAATGATGTTTCTCGAAAGACCATTGGCACCACATCTTTAAAATGACCCATTTCCAGGTTCCCACAAAATACAAAACGACACTGAGGCCGGAAGTACTTTTGCCCCTATAAAATATGGCAGAAAAGCGTGCTCATCTCCAAGGGAACATCGCGTAATTAGTCAAGGCGTAATATTGCGCATGCGTAGAAGCATACGTCGCCGGAAGTGACGTGCCCTTATTAACGCGGCTGGTTTAGCACGCGTGCGTAACAGGCTCTTCCGTCAGCTGTGTTGTGGAAATGGTGGAGAAGAAAACTTCGGGTATGTGAGCCCCCCGGGGGGGGGGGGGGGGGGGGGGGTCCCTTCCTTTTTTCAAATACGACCCCGGGCCAAAAAATTTCTCCCCCAATTAATAAGCCCAAAACCCTTTCTCACTCCCCGGGGCCGGGAATCGGGGCCTCCCCAATTTTCCCTTCTGTTTATTGTTCCCCTTTTTTTTTTTTTTTTTTTGAAAAAAAATTTTTGTTTTTTTTAAGGAAAGTAAGGGAGAAGGGGCGTGCGTGTAAACCACTGTATTAAAAAAAAATTTCTTTAGGGTCTATTTTTATCCCCAGTGGAATTGGCCAACACCCAACAGACCTGATTTTTGGGGAAGAGAACCCGGGAGTGAGAGACGCGGCGCACCTTTTCTCCTCGTAAGTAACGGATAAGGTGTTTG